>NC_071989.2:45002500-45232500 GCF_028885655.2 Pongo abelii
ATTTTACCTTTCTTGGTTGGCTTTTTGTCAGTTGTCCCAGGATCCCATTCATTGTCTCCAAAGCAGTGATGTTATCCTGCACACACCACCAAAAACTATGGAGAAGTTAAAATTTTTCCACGGAGATTATCATAACTTGAATCTATAAAACAAACTGATAATAGATTAACAGGAAAAGAAGGCATACAAATGTATTAATGTGAATATGTGTGCAAGAGAGTCATACAAAATATCAAAACTAAAAGAAAGGGCAGAGGGTTGATGCTTTATGCCATCTTGAGGTTACAAAAAGCATAACGTCTTGGAGCATGGCAAAATAGGTTGTGTGAGGGAGAGAAGAGAAAAGGCATGGCTCGCAAAGGCTCTCTTGTTATTGAGATAAAACATCGCAGACAGCAGCTCTCAGGAAGAATAGATAGTAGCCTGTGACAACAGTTTGTTGGATCTTCAAAGTTGTCAGACTCAATCTATCTCTCCTGTGAGTTAATCTGTCCCAATCTGGACAAGAAAGGCCTCAAAGAAAGCCTATCTGCTCATTTTGCTAATGTAAATTTTTCTCTACAAATGAAAATGTCCTTCATAAAAAAATCTTTGCAGGGATATTCTAGTCTGCATGCCCTCTGAGTAGCCATCTCAAAATATGTCAGTCAAAGTATATTTTGGGGTGAAATATCTTTGTTTTCCTTTAGTATCAAACATCTGTTTTCTTTACATGCATGCATATTTGAGCTCACCATTTACTTTATGATAAAGATGAGATGCAGGACATTGTACCTGCAAACATGGCACCTCGGAAATTGAGAAAGCAGCAGTAGCAGTGTTGTAGAAAAAAGAAAACAAAAACAAAAACAGGTTTTTGTTACATGACCAGGAAAATTTAGACACAGGGACACATTTGTGAGTAGGGCAGGGCTTATTGGGTGAAAAGAACAAAAAAAGAGGAGCTCTCAGCAAAGTGACAAAGAGTTCTGCTGTCAGGTCTCCCACCTCACAGATTGAATCCCACGCCACCACACAGTAACTGAAGAGACCAGGCTCCCTGTTGCAAATGGTGCAAACTTCCCCTGGGTCCACCCTCTTCCCCCAGTGCACAGGTGGGCATTATTTAGAGAAAATCAGTTGAGAAAGGGCAGGCTTCATCCAGGACCAGCAGTCCATTTTTTCAGCCTTCATGCTGTTTTAGGCTTGAAGTTGTGGTTTCGCTAGGGACCCTTGGCTCTCTCCTGTCTCTATCATTTCTTGCTGTAAAGAAGTACACCTAACTGCCATTAGAATAAGGATAAGGATAAAGATGAAGACTGATCTTAGCTGCATCCTGGTGACAGGGGGTGCTGTTTTAGGAAAAAGGCAGTCAGAGCTCCCTCAGAGGCCTATGTAAGGATTCTCAGCCAATGGGGCCATCATCTGAGCTCCGGTTGCATGACCACTGGAAGTTTGATGGCCTGAAGAGACAAATCAGATTATTAGAAAACATATATTAAAATAAAACAAGGGATGGGTAAGGAAAGCTCAAAAATCTCAGGCCTTTTACCAGTTTTAACAGAGAGAGGGAGGCCAAAAGCCCAGCCGGCAAAAAACACTTTTACCCTATGGCCAGCATGTCAGGCTTCTGAGCTTCCTTACCTTGAGTTCAATCCTAAACCAACTAATTTAAGGCTTGGGAAGTTAACTTTTCCCATTTTGGAGGATGCATCTGAGGGAAGTGACCCACAGTACGAAGATGCAATTACCTATCAGTGAAGAGAGGACACAGGAAGAGAAAGGAAAAATGAAGGCTTTTTTTTTTTTCAAAGGCATTCCAGGGATTCAGGATGCATTTGAAAGGGGTACAGACTGAAGATGAATGGCTACTCATCTAGAAAGAGTGGGGAAGACATCCCTGGGTCCTTTCTCTTCCTAGCAAATACCCAGGGTACATCAGGGAAGGAAAGTGAGGCATTCCTCTTTTTTTCCTCCAGCCTTGTATCCCTGATTACAGGTGACTGCAACAGGGTACTGCCCATGAGTGTCAAAGTGGCTTTCACCCATGTTAACGGGGGGCCTCTGGGGTGAGAGTATCTGCTCTTACCCACGTATGCCCTATCTCCCTGCTGTTAGTAGCCCTTGAGTTCCCTAGACCTCATTTATGCCATGGATAGTAGCATGAAATTTATCCATGAAATGGGAAACTTGGCTTAATCAGCAAGAATCAGTCATGCTAACCTGCACTGTGCCTTTTAACCTCCGTTATTTTCTGTCTCTGGATCCCTCAGATCCAATTTTCTTGCCTAGGGCTTTTACCTGAAGCTAGAAATTGAGTTTGGGACAAAAATATGTCTTGTGGGGGCATTGCATGGACTTTTTATCATAAGCTGAATGTTAAGGTGAAGCTGTGGAATTTAGTCTCCCTCCAACAAGGGAAAGAAAAGAATGTCTTGTGACATGCCCAGATAACTGGTAGCTACAGTTATGCTTGGTAAGTTTTGGGTGCATGGAGCTTGGCTTTGGGTAGCTTCCTTGGTCTTACTTTTGCAAAAAGGAAACCTCTGGGTGATGGGCACACTATTTATTCCCATCATCTGGCAGGATTTGCAGGATAAATTCTCAAAACTAGAATATTAATCCAGATTTTTACACCACCTGTCCTTTTTGTTCTTTCTGAGCTGCAGGTGGAGACTGCTGGTTGGTTCACAGGAATAAGTAGGGTTAGTCTAAAATGTAGGCAAAAACTTGGGAAACAACTAATGAGTCTAGAATTAAATGAAAATGTATGATAAGTTTTGAAACAATTTTTCTCTCTCTAGTCCTCATTTTTGTTAAAAACCAAATCATGATAAGACTGAGTTGTTTGCAAAGTAGACTTTAGTCTTATACTTGGCCTGATTATTTGCATAAAGTACAGCCAGAATAATTATTTCTACATAGGCCTTTTAGATTAGCTTTGTTGGAACTCTGTTCCACAAGGAATCTCAGATAAGACCTTTTAAAGCCAAACCTGGCCATGGGTTTTTATCCTCAAATATCTGTGAGTTGGGTAATCCTTTCCTCTTAAAGTCCCAAGATAAACTTGGAGCTCCTGGGCCTATCAGGAAGTGACATACTTTACTTACCATAGATCAGGAACTCTGTACACGTACTGCATAGACAAGGGTATGAGGCCAGTTTCCCCAAGGGTTTTTTAAATCAGCTCTGCAAGTCAAGCTTGACTACTTAAAGGGAATCATAACCTTCTAGTCAAAGCCTTGGTAAAACAACCAGTTTCTCCAGTTGCATCCTGTTGCAAAAGAAAGTGGATTCTTATTGCACTGATGCAAACAGCTATATTGCCATAAGTTAAGAACATTCACAACTAGTTTCCAAATTCAGGAGAAGCCAGGCAGAGAGAGAAAAACAAATTTGCTCCAAATTTTGTTCACAGGAGTATAACTTACTCAATTATTAAAGGCCATAAGTAGTTCAAAATAAGTTTCCTTGATTCTGAAAAATGAAACAAGGATCAGCAATATTCCAAGCAATAATCAAAAAGATTGCTTCAGTTTTCTATGAGTTCAGTCCGTTTAGTTAATTGTTTTGCTTGATATTCGTGAACCTTTCAACCCTTCATGAGTTCTGTATGTTTTTTCTTTTATTCCAATATCACAATATCCATAGTTATCAGAAACCTGTGTTTGAGAGCACCTGTCAGAGTTCTATAGCTGAGTATAAACTATCTTTTGAAAATGATCAAAACAAGATAATAATTGTCTGTGAATAACAAAATGTCCAGGGTAGTTAGGGTTAGAAATGCAATTCACAAAGAAGTTTGGTTATCTCTGTGGTTTACAATGACTTAACAACCTTAATTATGATTCATAGCATATACTTTAGACATTAGAATTTTTTGAAGTATCTTACAATTTTGGAACATATACTAGTATCGTTCACCAAAATGTAACCTAAAGAAGATTGAACACCACTTTGGCAATCCCATGTGCCTAAACATGTCAAATAATCCTGTTTACCTCTCTTTTGGGTACTCCAGGGGCCCTCTGTAGCACCCAAAAGCCAGGCATCAGGAAAGACAATTTTGAAACTGAAGTTTGATTTTGGAAAGCCTGTCAAATGTTAGAGGTTTAAAACACTTGAGGTTATGAAATAGAATTTCAGAGTACATAAGTTATTTATTTTGCCAAAACGATGATTCAGAAGTTTTAAAAAACAAAACCATTTTATAACCCTTTACAAATTTTTCTAAAAAGAAGATTAGTGCCTTAAGAGTACCTTGTTGTACTTTTATTTCAATGCTCAATTTACAGAAAATACATGTAATATCCCTTTGAATTTAGTTAATATGTTCACACATGGAATTTCTGCAGATTAATTAGTATAAACATTCCACTGTTTATTTAAGCCTTCAGCTTTATCTTATCTAATTCAAAACAATTCTTTAATCCTGGGCAAAAATTTACATTTTGATGACACCTGCATTCTACCAATAATCTTTAAGTCTGCTTTTATGTCTCAAAGATTAAAATCCAATGAACTGAATGGTACCACAGCTTTTATCTTCCCTTTAAAACTATCTGATCCAAGTGCTTATTTTCCTTTAGGCCAATTAATTAGAGCCCTTTTTAATAGACATCACACACAACACATATAAACTACATAGACAAGCAGACGAAAACTCAGCAGCCATAAGATTTTTCATTTGTCAATCCCTAATTAGATTATTGGCCTCTCATGCATGTATTAAGAGTTGCAAAACAAGAAAGGTACTCAGAGAAAAGAAGATTTAAAACAAAGGCTAGAATTTGTTCATGGAGGGGAAGAGAATCAGCAAATGGCAAAAGTACTCATTCCCTAAGCCAGGGTTGAACCTGGGCACCATTGTAAAATGGTGGATGCTAGAACCAAACATTGCCACATGGTTACAGGTCATGCTCCCAAGGTTGTAAAACAAGATGGAGACCTCCAGCAAAATTTGCTACTGACTTTACAGAAAGTCATGCAAAGTACACCTGACTGGCTACAGCTTAAGACCAGCCTCACAAATGCTTTTTCATAATTAAAAGTTTACAGAGAATATAAGCAGTGATCCTGGCCTAGTCAAATGTCTTCTGAAAGGAAAAAGGGTAAAGAAAAGGAAAAAAAAGTTAAAATGCAGGATTGGAAAGATGTTTTGTGGAAGAAAATCTTATTCTTATGCAAATGGATTCCTTTCCCCTGGCTCAGACTGAGCAGGAGCCTGAACAGCCAGCTGCACAGGGCCCGGGCCCCAGAGGCCATCTTGGGACCTAAGCAGTGGCATTGGCTCATTCCCATCCTGTGCAGCTGTTGGACACAGCACACACATGCAGCAGACACTGCACCCCCGCCAGGATGGAAAGGGAGTAGGGAGTCACCACTTGCACAACAGTCCTGTGAGCTTGCCTTCAGCAGTTGGTTGGGGTGGGTGTGGACCACCTCCTATATTGTAAAATAAAAAAGATGGATGCTATTACTGTCCCAAGGAAAGAATAAAAATGCCAGAGGACCAAAAGGCCCAGAAACGAAAGTGAGAGGTTTGGGGTCCACATTTTGCTCACCCTTTCTCAGGTCCCATGTTCCGGGCGCCAAAAATGTTATAGAAAAGAAACGAGTTTTTGTCACATGACCAGGAAAATTTAGGCACAGGGACATATTGTAGGGTGAGTAGGGAAGGTTTATTGGGTAAAAAGAAAAAAGAAAAGAGGAAATCTCAGAAAAGCGCAAGAAAGTCCTACTAGCAGGTTTCCCATCTCACAGATTGAATCCCAGGCCACCACACAGGAACTGCAAGAGGCCAGGCTCCTCCCACTGCAAATGGGGCAAACTTCCCCCGGCTCGACTCACTTCCCCCAGTGCACAGATGGGCATTATTCAGACAGAATCAGTTGGGAAAGGGCGGGCTTCATCCGGAACTAGCAGTCTGGTTTTTCAGCCTTCAGGCTGTTTTAGGCTGAAGGCAGGGTTTCATCGGGGACCCTTGGCTGTCTCCTGTCTCTATCAGCAAAAATGTCAATCTGATCTTTTTCTGCATTCTATGTGAGAGCTGGCTAGGAAAAAATTCTCCCATCAATTTCCCCTGAAAGTACATCATAAAACCTAGTTGCTTTTCCCTATAATTGGAGGAAAAGAATGAAGAAGACACAGAGATGCCAAGAAAAATCTCAGCAAACTTGCCCTCCTAAATTTTCCCCAGATTATTAACATTATATCATACCCAATTTTGTCTGATCATATGTCTACACTACTGTCCTCTCTTTTTCCAAACCTAAGCTTTGGATCTTCATTTCTGAAGTCTCCCAAGTCATGTAAAATTTTTATTAAATAAATTTATTTTTTTATCTTGCTAATATATCTTTTGTTATGGGGATGTTAGCCATGAACCTTGCAATGAGTGAGAAAAACATATTACTTTTTCTCCACTACACTATTTTTGATTTTTTTATCCCTTATACTTTATGTGAACTTCGACAAGTCATTTACACTTTCAGGACCTTATGGTTATGTATAAATTGAAGCGGTGGGAATATACTTCCATTTAGGAGATGTGTTAGCTGTGTCCTTAGTTTCCTGAGTTGGTGTTTGAAAGACATTTGTACTGTGGACAGCATGCACTATTAATACTACATGAGTGACACTGTAAGTTAGGGGGCCATTGTTAGCCTGACAATTTGCACACTGCTTCCTTGGAAAATTGCTTAAAATTGCAAATAAAATTCTGGAACCTTGCCTTCCCACCTCAACCACATGGATTATATGATCCTGAAAGTCATCATGGCAAGATAATTTGTAGCTAAAATGCATAAACCAATTATTAGAAAAATGGGTTTTAACAGACCTTTATAAGTACAATTTTCTTTACACAAATATTAAATAAGCAATAAAACAATGAACATAAACTGTCATTGGCATTTCAAGTCCTAAAATAACAATAATTGGTGTTGCACCAGTAGTTCCAATTTACCATCTCTTGCTGACTGGAAATGATCCACAATCAGAGCTTTGTATATGGCTGAGCAGGTTGTATATCACACAATACCAGTGGATGCCATTCACAACATAATCCATGAGGCACAAGATTAATGGTCTACAAGGCAGCCTTGTTCAAAATATTTCTCCCTCATCTTTCAATAAAAATAATTGGTCTTCAATTTGTCGTAGGTAATATGCATAAAGTTTTATCTGGAATTCGCTCTAAATATTCGATGCCTTTGAATTTTATGACTCCCAAGGCTGTCCCAGGAGTAAAGTAATTTGAATGCTTAAAATTAAAAAATAGAAGTTTTGTTCTGCTTAAACACTGTTTTATTGAAATATAATTGATACACCCAAACTGTACATATTTAATGTATACATTTTGATGATTTATGCATAAACCCATAAAACCATCAGCACTATCAAGGTAATAAACACATTTATCTTCTCCAAAAGATCCTTGTGCCACTTTATTTGTTTGTGGTAACAAACTTAACATGATTTCTACTCTTAAAATTTAAGTGCAAAATACCCTATTGTTTACTGTAAGCACTATGTTGTACAACAGGTCTCTAGAATTTATTCATCTTGCAGAACCAAAAGTTAATACCTATTGATCAACAACTCCTCATTTTCCCCTCTAAGCACCTGGCAACTACCGTTCTACTCTCTGCTTCTGTAAGTTTGACTATTTCAGATTCCTCATGTGAGTGGAATCATGCAGTATTTATTCTTCTGTGAAGGGCTTATTTCACTTAGCACAATATCCTCCAGATTCATTCATTTAGTCATATATGGCAGGAGTGCCTTATTTTTTAAGGTGAAATAATATTCCATTGTATTTATATTTGTCATTCTTTAGGTACTAAGTCTTTATGCATGTATTTCCTCAAGCCACTTTAATTCTTCTATGAGAGCTTTATGCCAAAGCACATGGTTAAGCTGACTTAAGTGTCTTGATTCTGCTTACACAAGTCTTAGCTCATTTTTTCCCTCACAGACAGGCCCAGTAAACAGAGCCCAAGTTTCCAACTTACTTTGCTTCAGATTACTTTCTCTCTTCCAAAGCTGCTGAATCGGAAAACAGCAAACATAATCTGACATCTGTTTCACCTCTCTGTTTTTAACTCCAGATAGGTTGTCAAATTATTCATCATAGAAACGATGTACAGTTAGCAACTGTTTGATTTTCTTTCTTTAATCACAGTGTTAGAAATAATATGCATTATGTAGGAAACAGTTAATTATACCATAATCGTGAGGCTGACTTGCAGAATGTTAAAGCTGTACTTTGAGGACAGATAGACTTGAAACCTAAGTTTAAATCCCACATATACTGTTCTACTTGCCAGCTATGTATCCTTGACCTTGTTTCTTAATTTGTGAAAGACTCAATAATCTGACCTGTAAAATGGGGATGATTATAATAGTTTTCACTGTAGTTAATCATTTTGAGAATTAAATTTAAAAATGCATGAAAAAACCTTAATACTATATTTTGTTCACATTAAAATTAAAATATTGCTTATTGTAAATTTGAGATCCTTATAAAACCCAAGATTCTTGCTGAAGCATCCATCATTCTCCCTCATGATCTTTTTAAAACTTAGCTTTTTAATCTTATCTATAAATGTTTTCCACTATCAATCAATCAACCGGAATGATTTACTAATCAACCTGGGCTTCTTTTTGTTTCCCAGGTACACATTATACTTAAATCTTTGTTTTTGCCCTTCACCTAACTCCATTGCTTAAAAAAACTTTAAATATTTTACAAATATAGACTTAATAGGTTATTTTATTGTTTGAAGGAAATTATCTACACTTTTTAAATAAAACTTTTCTGAAATTGACTGAGGTATTACAGTCTACATACCCAAACATCCAACCATTCTAAATGTATTATTAGGTAATTTTTAATAAATTTGTACAATTGCATCCTAGCACCTCAACTCATTCTTAGAACACTACCTTCACCCCCTAAAATTCCCTTTGTCTATTCGCAGTTAATCCCTGCTCCCACTCTCAGCTCCATGCAAATACAATTTGGTGCATTATATTTGCTTATTCACATTTACATGCAGCTTGTTTACATTTATTATATCTTTCTGTGGCATTGAGCCTTTTATCATTATGAAATGTTCCTAGTAATATTTCTTGTCTAATCTGTGTTGACTGATTTTAACATAGCCACTGCAGCTTTCTTATGGCTATTGGCCATATGGGATAGCTTTTCTCTATTTTTTAGCTTCGTTTATTGTGTCTCTAATTATGTTTCTTATAGACAACAAACAGCTGCATGTTGTTTTTTATTTTTATATTTTAACTTTTATTTTAGCTTTAGGGGTACATGTGCAGGTTTGTTACATAGGTGAATTGCACGTTGCAGGGTTTGGTGCATAGATTACTTTGTCACACAGGTAATAAGCATGGTACCTGATAGGTAGTTTTTTGATCCCAACCTTCACCCTCAAGTAGTCCCTGATGTCTATTCTTCCCTTCTTTGTGTCCATGTGTATTCAGTGTTTAGTACCTACTTCTAAAAGAATATGCAGTATTTGGTTTTCTATTCCTTCATTAGTTTGCTTAGGATAGTGTCCTCCAGCTCCATCCATGTTGCTGTAAAGGACATGATGCAATTCTATTTTCTGGCTGCCTAGTGTTCTGTGGTGTGTATGTACCACATTTTCTTTATTCAGTCTTACTGTTGCTGAGTATTTAGGTTGATTTTATGTCTTTGCTATGGTGAGTAGTGCTGCAATGAACATATGCATGCATGTGTCTTTTTGATAGAACGATTTATTTTTCTCTGGGTGTGTACCCAGGGATGGGATTACTGGGTCAAATGGTAGTTCTGTTTTAAATTATTTGAGAAATCTCCAAACTGCTTTCCACAGTGGCAGAACTAATGTACATCACCACGAACAATTTATAAGTGTTCCCTTTTCTTCACAGCCTCATCAGCATCTGTTGCTTTTTTTTCTTTTTAATAATAGCCATTCTGACTGGTGTGAGATAGATAGTATCTCATTGTGTTTTTCATTTGCATTTCTCTGGTTATTAGTGATATTGAGCATTTTTTCATATGTTTGTTGGCTGCTTGTACATCTTCTTTTGAGAAGTGTCTGTTCGTATTCTTTGCCTACTTTTAAATGAGGTTGTTTTTTGCTTGTAGAATTGTTTAAATTCCTTATAGATTCTGGATAATAGATCTTTGTTAAATGCATAGCTTGTGACTATTTTCTCCTATTCTGTAGGTTGTCTGTTTACTTTGTTGATAGTTTCTATTGCTGTGCAGAAGCTCTTTAGTTTAATTAGGCCCAATTTGTCAATTTTTGTATTTGTTGAAATTGCTTTTGGAGTCTTTGTCATAAAATCTTTGCCAAGGCCTATGTCCAGAATGTTATCTCCTAGGAGAAATAGGGAATAAGGAGTCTCTTTCTCATTGCTTGTTTTGTCTAAGATCAGATGGTTGTAGGTGCGTATCTTTATCTCTGGGCTCTATAACCTGTTTAGTTGTTCTATGTGTCTGTTTTTGTACCAATACCATGCTGTTTTGGTTACTGTGGCTTTTTAGTATAGTTTGAAGTCCAGTAACGTGATGCCTCCAGCATTCTTTTTGCTTAGGATTCATTTGGCTATTTGGGCAACTTTTTTGGTTCTATATAAATTTTAGAATAGTTTTTTTCTAATTTTGTGATAAATGTCATGGGTAGTTTGACAGGAATAGCATTGAATTTATAAATTGCTTTGAGTAGTATGGTCAATGTAACAACATTGATGCTTTCTATCCATGAGCATGGAACATCTTTCCATTTATTTCTGTCATTTTATTTCTTTCAGCAGTGTTTTATAATTTTCATTGTAGAGAAGTTTCACCTCCTTGATTAGCTCAATACCCAAAATTTTATTTTATTTTTCTGGCTATTGTGAATGGGGTTGTATTCCTGAGTTCGCACTCAGCCTGAATATGTTGTTGGTGAATAGAAACATTATTTATTTTTGTATATTGATTTTGTATCCTGAAACTTTGCTGAAGTTGTATATTAGACCTAGGAGTTTTGCAGAAGAGACTATGGGGTTTTCTAAGTATAAAATTATATTGTTGGCTGGGTGTGGGAGTCATGCCTGTAATCCAAGCACTTTGGGAGGCTGAGGCAGGTGAGTCACCTGAGGCCAGGAGTTCGAGAGCAGCCTGGCCAACATGGTGAAACCCTGTCTCTACTAAAAATATACAAAATTAGCCAGGTGTGGTGGTAGATGCCTGTAATTCCAGCTACTTGGGAGGCTGAGGCAGGAGAATCACTTGAACCCAGGAGGCAGAGGTCGAGCGAGCTGAGATTGTGCTACTGAACTCCGGTCTGGGCAACAGAGCAAGACTCTATCTTAAAAATAAATAAATAAATAAATAAAATCATAATGTCTGCAAACAGAGATAATTTGACTTCCTTTCTTTTTATCTGGATACCTTTTATTTCTTTCTCTTACCTGATTGCTCTGGCTGGGACTTTCAGTACTATGTTTAATAGAGTGGTGACAGTGAGTATCCTTGTTTTGTTCTGGTTCTCAAGGTCAATGACTTCATCCTTTGCCCATTCATTATGTTGTTGAGTGTATGTTTGTCACAAATGGCTCATTATTTTGAGGGATGTTCCTTCAATGCATACTTTGTTGAGGAATTTTAACATGAAGGGATGTTGAAATTTAGCAGAAGACTTTTCTATATCTATTGAGGTGATCATGTGGCTTTTGTTTTTAGTTCTGTTTATGTGATGAATCACATTAACTGATTTGCCTATGTTGAACCAACCTTGCATCACAGGGATAAAGCCTACATGATCATGGTGGATTAGGTTTCTGATGTGCTGCTGAATGTGGTTTGCTAGTATTATGTTGAGAATATTTGCATCTACGTTCATCAAGGATACTAGCCAGTAGTTTTCTTTTTGTTGTTGTATCTATGCCAGGTTTTGGTATCATAATGATGCGAGCCTCATAGAATGAGTTAGGAAAGCATCCTCCCTATTCATTTTTGGGAAATAGTTTCCGTAGGAATGGTACCAGCTGTTAATTATACATGTGATAGAATTTGGCTTTGAATCTGTTTAATCTAGGGCTTTTTCTGATTGGTAGGCTTTTTGTTAGTGAATCAATTTTGGAGCTTGTTATTGAACTGTTCAGGGTTTCAATTTATTCCTGATTCAATCATAGGAGGTGGTATATTTCCAGAGATTTATCCATTTTTTGTAGGTTTTTTAGTTTGTGTACATAGAGGTGTTCCTAGCAGTCTGTGAGAATCATTTTTATTTCTGTGAGGTCAGTGGTAATGCTCCCTTTGTCAATTCTGATTGTATTTATTCAGATCCCCTCTCTTTTTTTATTAGTCTAGATAGTAGTCTGTCAATCTTACTTATTCTTTCAAAGAATAAACATCTGTTTTCATTTATCTTTTGTATGGTTTTTCACCTCTCAATTTCATTCAGTTCAGCTCTGATTTGGGTTACATCTTGTCTTCTGCTAGCTTTGTGGTTGATTTGCATTTGTTTTTCCAGTTCTGTGTGATATCAGGTTGTTAATTGAAGATTTTTCTATTTGATGTGGTTGTTTAGTGTTTTAAACATGCCTTTTAACATTGTTTTATCTGTGCCCCAGAGATTCCAATATATTGTGTCTTTGTACTCATTAGTTTAAAAAAATTTATTAATTTCTGTCTTAATTTTATTGTTTACCCCAAAGTCATTCAAAAGCAGGTTGTTTAAGTTTTATGTAACTATATGGTTTTGGGCAATCTACTTAGTATTGATTTCTATTTCTACTGCCCTGTGGTCCAAGAGTGTGGTTGGTATGATTTCAGTTTTTTTTGCCAAAATTGTTTTATGGCCAATTGTGTGGTTGATTTTAGAGCATGTGCCATGTGCAGATGACAAGAATTTATATTCTGTTGGTTTTGGGTGCAGCATTCTATAAATGTCTGTTAGGTCCATTTGATCAAGTCTCCAGTTCAGGTCTCAAATATCTTTGTTAGTTATCTGCCTTGAGGATCTAATACTGTCAGTGAAGTAGTGAATTATCCCACTGTTATTGTATGGTTATCTAAGTCTCTTTGTAGGTCTCTAAGAACTTGTTTTATGAATATGGATGCTCCTGTGTTGTGTGCATATTGAGGATAGTTAAGTCCTCATGTAGAATGAATTGAACCCTTTGCCATAATGTAATGCCCTTCTTCTTCTTTTTTTTAAATTGTTGGTTTAAAGTCTGTTTTATCTGAAATTAGGATCATAACCCTGCTTTTTTCTGTTTTCTATTTGCTCAGGAGATTTTTTCCATTCCTTTACTTTGAGCCTATGGGTGTCATTGGATGTGAGATGGGTTTTTTGAAGACAGCACATAGTTGGGTCATGCTTCTTTATCCCACTTGCCACTCTGTGCCTTTAAATTGAGGGATTTAGACTGTTTACATTCAAGGTTAGTATTGACATGTGAAGATTCGATCCTGTCATCATGTTGTTAGCTGGTTATTATGCAGACGTGATTGTGTAGTAACTTTATAGTGTCAATGATTTACATACTCAAGTGTGTTTTTATGGTGATCAGTGACAATCTTTGGTCTCCATATTTAGCACTCCCTTAAGGACTTCTGGTAAGACAGGTATGGTGTTAACAAATTTCCTTGATACTTGCTTATCTGAGGATAATCTCATTTCTCCTTCACTTATAAAGCTTACTTTGGGTAGATATAGAATTCTTGGTTGGAATTTCTTTTAAGAATACTGCATATAGGCACCCAATCTCTTCTGGCTTGCAGAGTTTCTGCAAGAAATGTCTGCTGTTAGCCTGATGGGGTCCCATTTGTAGATAACCTGCCCCTACTCTTTAGTTGCCTTTCATGTTTTTTCTTTCATGTTGACTTTGCAGAATCTGATGACTATGTATCTTGGGGATGGTCGTCTTATACAATATCTTACAAGAGATCACTGCATTTCCTGAATTTGAATGTTGACCTCTCTAGTGAGGTTGGGGAAATTTTCATGGATAGTGTCCTGAAATATGCTTTCCAAGTTGCTTGTTTTCTCTCCCTCTCTTTCAGGGATGTTAATGAGTTATAGATTTGGTGTCCTTGCATAATCTGACATTTCCCAGAGTTTTCGTTCATTCTTTTTTGTTCTTTTCTCTTCATTTTTATTTGACCAAATTAATTAAGAAAAACAGTCTTCAAGCTCTGAGATTTATTTCTCAGCTTGGTCTATTCTGCTGTTAAAACTTGGAAATGGACAGGGTGAGGTGGCTCATGTCTGTAATCCCAGCACTCTGGGAGGCTGAGGTGGGCGGGTCACCTGAGATCGGGAGTTTGAGACCAGCCTGACCAACATGGAGACACCCCATCTCTACTAAAAACCAAAAATTAGCCAGGCATGGTGGCACATGCCTGTAATCCCAGCTAGTCGGGAGGCTGAGGCAGGAGAATTGCTTGAACCCAGGAGGCAGAGGTTGTGGTGAGCCGAGATCATGCCATCGCACTCCAGCCTGGGCAACGAGAGCAAAACTCCATCTCAAAAAAACAAAACAAAACATGGAAATGTGTTGTGAAATTCTTGTAGTGAGTTTTTCAGCTCTATTAGATCAGTTTGATTCTTTCTTTAATAGCTGTTTCATCTTTCAGCTCCTGTATCATTTTGTTGGATTTCTTAGAGTCCTTGGATTGGCTTTTGACTTACTCCTGAATCTTGACGATTTTTGTTCCTATCCAGATTTTAAATTCTATGCCTGTCATTTCAGCCATTTCAGCCTAGTTAAATACCACTGCTGGGAAACTAGTGTGGTGATTTGGAGGTAAGGAGACACTCTGGCTTTTTGAGTTGCCAAAGTTCTTGCACTGATTCTTTCTCATAAGTGTGAACCAATGTTCTTTAACTATTGAAGTTGCTGTCCTTTGGATGGGATTTTTTGCTTTGATTTTCCTTTATGCCCTGATGGTTTCACTGTGGTATAGTTGAGTTTACTTAACTGGATTCACTTATGAAAATTTTTAAGGAGCCAAGAGTCAGCTCCAAAATCCTGGGCTGTGTGCTCTAACCCTGAGGGCTGGTACCAGGCCTCCATCTTTCTTCTCTGGCCTCTTAAGGTTAGGAACCTGCTGCATTGGAGGGGCTGAGATGTTCTCAGTCTGCTGGCAATAACACTCCTATGGAGAGTGCAGGCCAAAGTGCTTTCTCACCTCAGTAGCAAAAGGATCCATACTCACTCACATATGCCAGCAGCAGCAGCAGCAGCATCACAACAGAGTGCATGCACATCAGCTGGGAAGGGGTGTTGACTGGGCTGGGGCAGCAGTATCTATGTGTGTACTTGTGCTGGTGGCAGTGCCAAAATGGAGTGCCCACACATTGGTGGGGGCAGGGTGTCCATGCACACATTTGTAACAGCAGTGGCAGTGTGGAGGGGTGCACACATGCCTTCATACATGGTATAGAATGGTCTGTGTCTTCATGTACACTCACACTAGTGGCAGTTTCACAGCTAGCTGCATGGGAGGGGAGGCAGGTCCACCCCCAGTGCATGTCAGCAAAGCAGTTGGGGTAAGTCATGGGCAAGCTTGCACTGGCAAAGTGGTGGGGGAACTGTCCTTGGGGGAGGCTGTGGGTGGGGGGGTGCACATCAGCTGAGGCCATCTGCTAGAATTGTCAGATAGCTAGGCACAGTCTGCCAGTAAAGAATCCATGATGATGGCCCCAAGAGGCACCTTGTTGGGCATCTGAGGTTGTGCTACAAGTGGACACAGCCACCTGGGCCCCCAGGAGAGGCTGTCAAACAGGGGAGTGCTCAGACCAAACTGGCCCAGCCCAATACTGCCCTAATCTGTCCAGGTCTAACAGTCAACGAAGATGAAAGTCACCTAGAGGAGCACAGTGAGCCTTGGGTATGAGTGTCTTTTGCCATGCTCCACTGCAGCCATTCCCACACCAAATCCTCTGGACTACACACAGGTTGGAGTTCCTGCCCCTGCCACCTCTCCATGGTGCTCTCCCTGCCAGCTCAGATGTTTGTGGAGGGTGAAGGGGTTTTCCTGCATCTAGGACTCCAGCAGCCTCTTGCACGAGCAGGCCACTCCTCACCTGTTCAACTCATCCCTTCCAAAGGAGCTACTGGGAGCAAGGTATGAGTCCTGGTGCTTGGCAGCCTTGTGCAGGGTCTCCAGCTTCCTCTTCCTTCAGCCCGGGGTCTGCATCTTCCTTCTGTTTACTCTTATTGCTTACCCTCCAAAGATCTGCTTGGAGTATGCCAGTCTTCCCAATGTCCGAATCTGTTTGTGGGAGACTTTCTTAACGGCTCTGTATAGGCAGCTATCTTGGCTCCTTAATTCCTGCATCTTGCTTTTTATTTAGTATAGCAATACCTGCCTTTTTGTTGACTAGTATAACATATGACATGATTAGTGTTACATCTATTTCGCCACTTGGTTTCTGTATATTTCATTCATATCTTGGCTCCTTAATTCCTGCATCTTGCTTTTTATTTAGTATAGAAATACCTGCCTTTTCGTTGTCTAGTATAACATATTACATGATTAGTGTTACATCAGTTTTGCTACTTGGTTTCTGTATGTTTCATTTGTGTTAATTATTCTGTTTTTCCCTTACTGCCTTTTTTGTGTTAAACAAGTATTTTTTAGTATATTGCTTTAATTTTTTGATTTTCATCTATATTTTAAAATTATTTTATCATTGGCTGTTCTAGGTGTTTCAATATACATTTTAACTTATCAGAATTAACTTCTTAGTAATGTCAATTTAATTTGTTAAACTATAGTAACTTTGCTTCAATGTAGCTTCATTTACTCCTCCTTATTTGTGCTATTATTATCAATATATTACATATATTGTTATTTAAAACCCAGCAATGTAGTGCTATAACTATTACATTAAATAAAATAATCTTGTTTTTAAAAGAAAATAAGTGTGTGTGGCACATTCCTTTATATTTACAAACATATTTATAATTTCCAGGGTTATTTATCCTTCCCTCTGCATTTGAGTGTTGCTGTCTATACTGTCTTTCAGAATTTCATTAATTTGTATTTATTTTTGAAAAATAGCTTTTTGCTGGATATGTAATTTTTGGTTTCCAGTTCTCTTCTACCAATTCCTTTCAATATTTCATTCCACTATCCCTTACATGTATTGTTTTTGATGTAAAATCAGCTATTAATTGTGCTATTGATAACTTCTACTTTATGAGCTCTTTCTCCTCTTTCCATTTTCAGTATTTCATCTTCCTGTTTGGCTTTTAAGTGTTTGATTATGTGTCTAGGTGTATATCTTTGTGTTAATTCTAACTTGTGCTACTTGAACTTCTTAAATATGTAGGTTAATATTTTTCAATGAATTTGGAAAGATTTTGTCTTTCCAAAAGCTACATTTGTAGCTTCTTTTTCTCCTCCTTGATATATAAGACTCACATTAAACATATGTTGGTACATTTGGTAATATTTTGCAGTTTCTGAGGCTCTGTTTATTTTTCTTCAGTTATTTTTGTTCTCTCTATACATTGTTAAGTTATAAGGTGTAGGTTGTAGTATCAGGTGTGGCATTATTGGTTAATTTATAGCTACTTCTGGCAATTGCAAGCAGTTTGCAAGAGATGAATACATGGCTCAAAGAGGGGAAACCAGGACAGAATTGTTCTCTCATTTTAACATCTCTCTGAACCTGGTAATTTAGAAGGACTCGCATTACTTAGATAAAAGTTCTTTTCTCATTTCCCCCCTTTTGATCAAAAATCTTTCTTCTTGAAAGCATTGATGAACAAAATCTGAGTGTCAAGGTATCCCTCATCACTGGGAAGGCTCAATCCTCGATCGTCCTGTCAAAGTGGTTGATCTATAGCTGCTGTCATCTCTACATGTTGTAGTAGCATGAATTTACTTTTCTCAGAAGTAAAACAGATGCATAGTAGAAATATTCTATACATAAGAATTTTGGTAAAAAGCAAATTTGTATTTCAGAATTAAAAAAAAAAAAAATTCCCTTGGGGCAGTCAACTAAAAACATCATGAATAAAGTTAAAAAGCTCGTCCTTTTTTAGAGATTTGTTGTAGCCAGGATACAATTCAGGTTTTAACCCAAATTGCTGAAAAATAATAAAAACTAAAAAACAACGTAGAATGCTATAATCCAATAATTGGTCTACTATACCTTTCTTCTGAAAAATAATTTTTCTCTCTCCAGCCCCCATTTTTACCAAAGATTAATTTCAGTAGGATCAATTTACTTGCATAATACATCTTATTATTATATTTAGCCTGATTATTTACATAATTAAGTGGAGCAAGATAGTGATTGATCATATTGGCTGTTTTTATTTGGCTTTGCTGTAACTCTTATAAGAAATTGCAGATTTGACTTTTAAAAGTCTCAAGGATAGAAATCCAAACTGAAGATTCACCATTAGATTGTACCTGTAATACCTGGATAAATTGGGTGAATTCCTTTCTTCTCAAGGTCCCTGTATTAGTCTTTTTTCACACTACTAATAAAGACATATCTTAGACTGGGTAATTTATAAAGAAAAGAGGTCTAATTGAGTCACAGTTCCACATGGGTGAGGAGACCTCAGGAAACTTAAATCATGGCAGAAGGCACCTCTTCATAGGGCATCAGGAGAGAGAATCAGTGCCCAGCGAAGGGTGAAGTCCCTTATAAAACCATCAGGTATAAGGAGAACTAACTCACTATCGTGAGAACAGGATGGGGGAAACTGCCCCCATGATTCAGTTATCTCCACCTGGTCCTTCCTGCAACATGTGGGGATTATGGCAACCGCAATTCAAGATGAGATTTGGGTGGGGACCCAGCCAAACCATATCAGTTCCTCAAATATCCTGGGGCTCCCACACCTGTTGGAAAGTGATATTTTTTATTTTCTGCATGGGCAGAATCTTTGAAAGGCAATTATGTAGACAAGGTACAAGGCCATTCTCTCCAATATGCTTTTTATCAGCTCCGTGAAGTCAACTGCAATTCCTCAAAACTATCTGGTCATATCTGAAAATATGCCATTCCAGTAATGCCTTGGTAAAATAGGCAAAGTCTTTAATTGTGTCTTGTTACGGAAAGTAGCTTCTTTTTGAACTTATGCAAATAACTTCAAGACTGTGATAACATAAGAATACTTGAGAATAGTTTGCAAATTTTGGAGAGATCAGGTAGAAAGAATGATAGATATTTCAATTTCACTCACTAATGTATACATTTCCCAATTGTTATAAGCTATAATTGTTATAGCTCAAAAGAAAAATGTTTTCTCGACTCTGGAAAACAAAATATAAAAATAATCAGCAATGTTGCAAATAAAAAGTCATGAAAATCAATTTAGTACTCTATCAGTTCTGTCCCATATAATTAACTCTTGTTCTGCTTGATGGTGGGATCATACTCATTATGAAAAAACGTATTTATTAGATCTCTGAAGGTTTTTACTGAGTCTGATAATATAATCTCCAAAGTTATCTGAAACCTGCATTTAAGAGTATTTGTCAGGATTCTTTTCCTTACATTTCCTTGAAGAAAAGGCTAATTTTGCACTATAGCTAATTGTAAACTGATTTTGAGAAGACTCCAAAGTAAAACAATTATTTTCTGTGGATGAAAAAATACTTAGAATAGCCGTGTTTAAAGATGGAATTGACAAGAAAAAATTGATTATTCCTGTCACATACAACAGTTTCATTATAACTAAGAAAATAAACAAAAACATATCAGAATTTTAGGAATCTCATACAATTTTGGAACACATATTAATAAAATATCCATACAAGTATAAATCAAATGTAGTTAAACACCATTTCTTATTTAACAATGCTTTCCATATGATTTTAACATCCCAAATAAGCCAAAACAGCCATCTTGGACTTGCAGGGTTTTTTGGTTTGTTTTTGAAAAAAAAATTTTAGAATTAGAATTCGATTTTGGGAAATGTGTTAAATATTAAAGGTTTAAAACAGTTGATCAAAATAGAATCACAGGCCACTGTAAAAACAAAAAAATAGTCATTTATTTAGCCAAAGTGATAATTCAAAGATTTCAAAAAGCAAAAAATGTTTACTTTTTGATAGAGAACATACTGTTTTCCAAAGAGTCAGAAGACCTAATAAAGATAGCATGAGATCAACAGAATCTTTTCTTCTTTGTTTTTACTCAAAAGGTGAATAATTGTTTTTTACTATCCCTATTAATACTTCAATAAGTTTTGTTCTAAAGAGAAAGTGAATTTTTACATTTTCATCCATAAAAATGCTAAAGCTAATTTTAATAAAACTTTGTAAACATATATGTCCAATCTCAGTTTTGAGTGCATAAAATAATATTTTTATAAACTTTTTATAACCTTTGACAATTTTCTATTAAAGAGCAAATCAAGAAAACCCTGTTATTTTGACATAGGAGCATTGACTGTGGCACTGCCTCAGTGTAATTTTGATATTAATGTTCAACTTTTAAAAAAACTAAATAATCTCCTTCTAATTTTAGCCAAGTTGATCACTCACAAAATTTTTAGTAGATTAATTTCTCACAATTTTTATACAAGTTGCTTAATACCTGAGTTTTGTCCTGTACTTTCTTTTTCATATTGGCATTCTACTTAAGACAAAATTTATGTTTCTTCTCCCTTATCATTTTGACCACCACACAACATTCTCCTTCATTTAAAAAGAAAAAAAAATTCCTCTCTAAACTTTCACATTTTCTTTTTTCTTTCTTTCCTTTATTTATTTTTTTTTTCAGAGGTAAAGTCTGGAGTGCAACAGTGTTATAACTCACCATAACCTTGAACTCCTGGGTTCAAGTGATCCTCCTGCCTCAGTCTACCAAGTATTCAGGACTGTTGATATGCACCATCATGTCCAACTCATTTTTACAATTTTTCTGAAGATGTGGTCTCACTATGTTGCCCAGGCTTGTCTCAAGTTCCTAGACTCAAGTGATCCTCCTGCCTTGGCCTTCCAAAGCATAGGGATTATAAGCATGAACCACCATGCCTAGCTCTCCATCTTACTTTCTGTATATATTCTTTATATAAAATTATGTCTCATATCTAGTAGTTTTAATTATATATATATATTAATTACAATGTTAACTCTTAGTTATCCTAATTTCCAGTGGAAACCCTAGAAAGTTAGAAATTTTAATTATGCATGAGATGCAGAGCCTAGGACAAAGGACAAAGCTTTGGAGACAATGTGTGGAGTATCTGACCCATCCCAGCATGCCCAAGTGGCAAAGTTTGTCCAGGGAGAATAGAGCTCAGGCACTGCCCCGGGCCTCACCATGGCCACTTGTCCAGGCCTCAGAATTTAAAGGCTCAAATAAAGAGACATAAACTCACAGACAAATTAAGCAAGTATCTACAAATGTCAAAAAAGCAACAGCTTTACAACCTTAAAACTTTTAACAGAGACTGTATAAACTTTTCCAACCAATAGACCCAGGAAAAAATGTCTAAATGAAATTCTGAAGCCATTTCTATTTCACTTTACCAACAATTTTAAAACTATATTTACCAAAAGTTATTAAAGTCATAAATTTGACTTAAAAGGTTTGAAAAGCATTTGAGGTGGTTTTTAAATTTATGAGTGCTTGTGTATTATAAATCAATGGTGCAGTATTGCAATATACAAACAGATATTTACACATGCACTCATAATGCAAAAACACATGAAGACTTTACAGCTTTGATTTTAAAATTTTAGCCATGAGACCAGCAACTCACTAATTTAAAAAGATAGCTGTATTCACACTGTGCCTTTCTAAGTAGAAATGTTTAAAGTTTACCTGTCACACATGGGCAAAGTCCTTACAGATGTTTAGAGAAAATAGGGTAGCTAATTTACACCTCAAAGCACTGACAGAATTTAAGCTTTTTCAAGAAGGAGTTTATATGTGATAGGTAGAAGAAGATTAAAAATGAATACTAGGCCAGGCGCAGTGGCTCGTGTCTGTAATCCTAGCACTTTAGGAGGCCAATACAGGAAGATCAGCTGAGGTCAGGAGTTCGAGACTAGCCTGTCCAACATGGTGAAACCCCATCTCTATGAAAAATACAAAAAATTAGCCTAGCATGGTGGCACACACTTGTAATCCCAGCTGCACAGGAGGCTGAGGCAAGAGGATCACTTGAATCCAGGAGGTGGAGGTTTCAATGAGCTGAGATTGCACCATTGGACTCCAGTCTGGGTGACAGGAGCAAAACCATCTCAAAAAAAAAAAAAAATATATAGAATACCAAGGTAGTACAAAATCATAGGAATTTACAAAAAGATTTCATAAGCAGACCAATTTTATTGAGATTAGTAGCTTTTAATTTAGTCTGTTTTGCAACTGGACCACTGAGCTCAGGGTGGAGCCCATTAGGGAAGAAGGCCAACAAAGCATTTGCACTTTTTAGAGCCTGATAATTTATATATGTGCAGTCTTTAGGGCCTAGTAATATAAATATGTGAAAAGCAGGCACCATTAGAAGGCAAAGCATCTAGATCTTTAAAAATCAGCGATTCCACTTTTACATTGAAAAGAGAATCCTCACAATGAGTGAAATGCATGGGACTGGGCCATGCAGTGCTGTGACAGTATGCTTCACTACAAAGACATTTATCTAGGTGTTTAAACTATGCCTTTATCTAAACATGCAAAAAAAAAAAAAAAAACCCACAGAGTAACCCCCTACAGTAATAATCATTTATCATAAACAACTACCATTAGCCACCTCCAAGACTGCAACTCTCACCTATAACTCACCAGCCATCACATACACAAAGATCAAGTATTCTCTCACAGTACAACGTAATCTCTGCTACCTCAAAAGCCAAAGAGATTAGGCAATGCAATACAAAAAGCAGCAGGATTTTAGAGCTGAAAGGAACCTGTCCATGATTCTTCAGACTCCAAGGAGGAAAAAAGACCTTAAAAAAGTGGTCAGTAGTTCCTTTTTCTGTGTCCTGTAAGGAGTCTGAGTCATTAGAATTCTCATGTAGCTCTTTTCATGTGGTACCAAAGATAGCAAAGACAACAGAAGAACTTGAATATCAGCTTTTAATTAAGGTGACTTATGACCACAGCACTCTTTAAAAAAAAAAGTTTTTGTTTTAAAACTCTTACCAGATTTTAGCCAGGACAAACAGCTGATATTCCTGGCTCTTGAACATTTTTTTTTTTAATCAAAGATCCCCTTTCGAGCAACTCATCAAAACCAATAAGACTTAACCAAAGTTATAACTTAACCCAGGATGCAAGAGGCATCTTCAAAGAAGCAAAAAGCAGTTCTCACAACATCCAAAACCACTCCCAAAACAGCTCAAGGAAAGGTAGCTTCACTAGCTGCAAATGGAATCCAACCCACATTAATGTCCAGCCATGTTTTCTATAATCTCAGCTTCTCATCTGAGCACCTATGCATGAAGGCTCAAAAGCCCCATATGCCTCATAAATGGAAAAAAGACAGGCAATCAAACTGTTCATGGAAGGGAAGAAGATCAATAACAAATAGGTACCTCTAAAAGTGAATAATTATACGAACAATTTCAAACAAATGGGATTTATTCCCTTACCAGTAATTGAACCCAGGCTGCAGTAGTAAAAGTGCTGAATCCCAACACTTCATAGGGGGAAGTGTTGTTGTTGTTGTTTTATTTTGTTTTTAAAAAATAAGTTCTATAGAGGATCCAAAGTAGGCAGTTTCAGCGTCTTAAGGATTTTAACTTGTTTCAGACCTGATCTCAGTTGGAATGCTGCTTAGCTAATTTCCTGGACATTAGCATTTCAATGACATTATATGATTTACATAGTATTGTCTGATATTGGGTCAATAAATCAGTGTCATTCATTTGTTCTGGTTTAGAAAAAAAGTTATTGAATTGGCATTTATATAATCACAGCGTGAAAGGAAAATAAATCTTGGGTCCCTCAAATCACTAAGCTAAAGAGAAAAGTCAAGCTGGGAACTGCTTAGGGCAAACCTGCCTCCCATTCTATTCAAAGTCACCCCTCTGCTAACTGAAATAAATGCATATCTGATTGCTTCCTTTGGCGAGGCTAATCAGAAACTCCAAATAATGCAACCACTTGCCTCTTTTCTGCCTATTACCTGGAAGCCTCCTCCCCACTTCTAGTTGTCTTGACCTTTGCTTCGAGTTGTCCCACCTTTCCAGACCAAACCAATGTTCATGTTATGTATGTTGTTTGATGTCTCTTGTCCCCTTAAAATGTATAAAACCAAACTGTGCTCTGACCATCTTGGGCACATGTCACCAGGACCTCCTGAGGCTGTGTCATGGTCATGCATCCTCAACCTTCACAAAATAAACTTCCTAAATTAACTGAGACATTTCTCAGATATTTAGTGCTCACAACAGGAATATTATTCCTATTCTGACATTGTTCCACTTTTCTTCTATTCTAGATTTAAATTTATTTCCCTTTTCTGAAAAGAAGAAACATGTGCATTGTGAATTTCCTAAAACCTCTCTGCCTAAGAGATGCATGGGAGCCAAGGGAACAAGTAGAGAGGGATGAGTTGAGCTCACACGGATAGAAGGAGAAGGAGCAGTTGAAGGAGAAAGGGAGAAAGCCTCTGAAGTTCTTTTTTAATATTTCAAATATCCTTTTGTTTACCTCTTGAACGGAGGCAATTTTTTTCATGATTTCTTTTAGAAGTTTTTAAAGCCAAGTGCTGGTCAGTGCCTCTGCTTCCCAATAAATAAAAAAAATGTTATTTCTTTAAAAAGACATTTTTAGGTGCCATTAGAAGTCTCCAATTTGTCTGGTTCTAAAACCAGCTATTTACAATGGTGTACACAAACAAATTATTTTAGGTATTTTAAAAATCCCCATTTTTCATCATTGTTGCCTATGACCACCCTGGGTTAGGTAGATCTAATTTCCTAGATATCTACAAGAGGGTGCTTCATTGTATTATATATAAATCCACCTGATGTTTCTAAAAAGAGTGCTCAGACTTTGAAGATTGGTTTTTTCCATAATTTGAGAACTTTTCAGAAGTGACAAAAGCTGAGGATGTGTTGTTGAGAGAGGAGAAAGGAAGAAACTGGTCAGGCAGGCAGTTAGGGTGGGTCCTCAGTTAAATTATTTCAAACAAAAGAACAGCCTGCAGACACAGATAAGGAAAATTGCACAGGGGGCTTACTACCTAAGACATGCCCACAGCTGCAAAAATAAGAAAGGCTACACAGATGACTTGCTCAGATATACCTGCAATGGAAAACTCTGTCCCCTGACACATGTGCAGTAAGGGGAACAAAGCAATATGTAGTAAGTCAAGCTAAGGGCCCACATGTGCACTATGAGGATGGTGTGGAGCTACCAGAAATTCATGCTTTATGCAAATAAGATACCCAGCCCTCATCAGTTACTTATAAAAGCCTTTGCATTCACAGTAAAAACTGCAACCCTCTTCCAGGCCCCCTGTCTGCAGTGGAGAGCTTTCTTTTTCCCTTATTATACTTCCACTCCAACCTCACCCTTTGTGTCCACACTCCTTAATTCTCTTGGTCATGAGACAAAGAACTGTGGGTGATACCTCACAATGAGAGGCTGCTACATTGTGGTACATTGGTAAGACTGTAACATTTAAGGTTGAAGTTTAATGTATCTTGGACTATCTCTAACCACTACGTGATAGCAGAGTGCTCAAGATACGGGGGACCCAGACTCTCATATTATACCTGTCTGGAAGAGCAAAAGGTGGTACACTTTAGTTAGAAACTAACAAAGATTGGTCAAGAATAAAGTCTAAGTCTGAATTTTCAAGTGATGGAAAACAGTTGCAATCTTAAAAGTATGCTGTGCAACTGCTATTGCAGTCCCTAACTGCCAATCCTTTGATCCCAACTTCTACTATGAGATAGAGGTGGAAAAACCTTGATCAGACTTGACTAGAACCTCTGCTGTGAAAGAAAGGTAGGAAAAAAAGGCAGTTCTCTGCACAGCTCTTTCCCTGAATATCATATCCAGAGAAAGAAATCAAAGCCTTCACTCTTAAAGGAAAGACGGGGTTTGAAAACAGCCCAAATAAAAAGTCTAGAGTCAGAATTCCGAATTCAGGAGAACTTACCCCTAACACCCAATGGGACTTTTGAAGACGGAGTTTATGAGGTTACTTAGTAATACTTTCAGAGGCAAACACCAGGGGGCTAAAGGGAGTCACTCTGAATCCTGTCAACATATGCCAGATGTGTTAACCTGAAAAAAAGAAGCTGAGGCAGAATCAATATGAGTAGACAGTTTTTGTGCCAGTCTCGAGGACTGCAACCCAGGAAAACAGATTCAAGTTTCTCTGAATAGACTCTGATTAGCAGCAGTTACACGTGTTTTTTTTAAAGAGAAAGAAGTATTTCCTGAGTTGTTTATTAAGAATTTACATTAAAATTACACGAGCGATTGATTGGCTATACATTGTTAAGCCGTAGGGTGTGGGTTGTAGTATCAGGTGTGGCACTATTGGTTAATTTATAGCTACCTGTGGCAATAGTAAGCAGTTTCAAGAGATGAATACATAGCTCAATAGACGGAAAGCAGGACATGATTGCTTTCTCATTTTAATGTCTCTCTGAGCCTGATAATTTAAAAGGACTTGGCATTCCTCAGATAAAACTTCTTTTCTTTTCTCAACTTCCTCCTGACCCCTGAGTCTATCTGGTAGATTTCTATGTTCATGGTCAGACACACTATGGTAAAATTACCAGTTTTGCAGGACTGAACTGGTCTGGGAAGTGGCAGCAACAGAGGCAAGGATTCAGACTTCTGCTCTTATTAGCCAAAGCTCTAGAAGACTTTGCAGACAGAATTTGCTGATCTCTTCATGAAGGCTCTCTTAAACCTTTACAAAAGCTGTAATATTTTAATAATAACAAAAGTATTAAAAATAAAAATCAGAAAGGCTGAGAAAGTCATCTATTTTTCTACACTAGAGTAGATCCTGAATCCTGCCTTATAACTAGATCCTAAACCTTAAGAGCTTTTTCTTCAAAGTTTTTCGGTATTTAAAAAAAAAAAAATTGGCTGGGTGCGGTGGCTCATGCCTGTAATCCCAGCACTTTGGGAGGCTGAGGTGGCAGATCACAAGGTCAGGAGATCGAGACCATCCTGGCCAACATGGTGAAAACCCGTCTGTACTAAAATACAAAAAAATTAGCCAGGTGTGGTGGCATGCACCTGTAGTCTCAGCTAACTTGGGAGGCTGAGGCAGGGGAATTGCTTGAACCTGGGAAACGGACGTTGCAGTGAGCCAAGATTGCGCCACTGCACTCCACCCTGGCGACAGAGCAAGACTCTCTAAAAATAAAAAAATAAAAAATAAAAAATTTTCCAGAAATGGTGTATTGTTTCCTGATTTGCTCTGTGACTTTGGAAAAGCCAACTATTGTTGCTGTATCTTTTTTTTTTCTTCTACAAAGGAAAAACAATAACATCCACTCTTAGAGAACACTATATGAGTTCATTATTTCTTGTTAGAGAGTTCTGAAGAAACAGTGCTGGGATTTAGTCTTAAATAAAACATTAGCCCTAAGTTATTCTTAAAAAGATGACAAAAGAGTACAACTAATTTGGGGCATTGGAGACACTTGTGAAGGAATGGAAACCATCAGAAATTGTATGCAACGGTTGTCAGAAATTCCTGAGAACCATCAGGTCTTTTGGAGGACTTTTAAACTCGGAGATTTAAGTGACCTAAATTGAATCTTAATTGTTCTTCCTCTGGAGAAAAATAGTGACACCCAGGTGGGTGGTTGCTCTTTATGATGAGAAAATAGGGTAAGCCAGTCACTCCTTTTAGAAAAACATCCTGTTTTGGTTTTTAGTAGCCCCAGGCAGTAGGCAAAGCTCAAATGGGTAAATTTGTCTCTAAAGGGCATTTAATTTGAAATTTCATTGTCTTTTGCATTTGAAAACACACACATATTTACTGGGCATGGGGGTGTCTGTGGGAGGTGGTGGGGAGGAGGAGAGAAGAAGAAAGAAAACACACATAACCGCATTTTTTTTTTACTTTCTGTAAGCACACACTGATGAGGGAAAGGAGTGAGCTAACAGATGGTATAAATCTAGTCACTTCAGACTGATAGGTCTTATCTATCGGCAGTTTTCATCTGTGAGAAGGAGAAATCACTGGTTTTCACTTAGGCAAGGGTGAGCAGGTAGAAATACCCCAAACGTCTTTAAGTGACTTTCTGATGAAAGAGGAATGTCTGTTGGGTAGTTGCACCATTAGAAAAATTGATTCTTCAATAAATATTACTAACTTTAGGAAAGCAACATCTGGATTAATGAAGTCTAAGGAGTCTTCATAAAGCCCTTCTGATTTTTTTTTTTTAAATTTTATTTTCACGTTCACAGTGTAGGGCCTGTTAGCTAACTATTACCAATCATAGATTAGACCTGCTTCAGGGAATAGATAAAATTGTATATTTGCTTATAATTAGTGTGTTTATGGTTTCTAAACTAACTGGTTCTTTAGAACTATTTGGGGAGTCTTTGTAATGCTGTATATGATGTTAACTTAATTTGCATTACAAAAAATCAGAGGTCATATGTAACCTGGGTTGAATGGCTTTTCAGAATATTTTAGAGTTGCCAGGAATCTTTCAGGACATGTGACCCCATCTCCTTTCCTAAGCGATTTCTGTCAGATGGTGGTCCACTTTCTGGGGATGCAGCCCAGAAAGATCCAGCCTCATTTTTCCTAGCTGTCACTCAAGATGGAGTCACTCTGGTTCAAATGCCTCTGACACAGTCATCACATCAAGGTTCCTGTGAAGAGGAGTTTCACCACACATAGAGGCCATCAGTTCCACTCTTAACACCACTGTACAGTTGGCGGTATGTCACTGGCATCATATAAATAATTAGGATAAAGAAACTGTGTCATATATGGAGGAACTGCCCTGGCCTATCCCCAGTCACACCTGTCAAATACCTATCAGGGTGGTTTGCGTGTTTTGCCTACATAAAGTTCAGGCTGATTTTGAAAGACAGGACTAGCTGGATTTCCTAGGCGACTAAGAATCCCTAAGCCTAGCTGGGAAGGTGACTGCATCCACCTTTAAACAGGGGGCTTGCAACTTAGCTCACACCCAACCAATCAGGTAGTAGAGAGAGCTCACTAAAATGCTAATTAGGCAAAAAATGGGAGGTAAAGTAATAGCCAGTCATCTATTGTCTGAGAGCACAGGGAGAGGAACACTGATTAGGATATAAACCCAGGCATTCCAGCCGGCAAGGGCTACACACTTTGGGTTCCCTCCCATTGTATGGCAGTTCCTTTTTCACTCTATTAAATCTTGCAACTGCACACTCTTCTGGTCCGTGTTTGTTATGTCTCAAGCTGAGGTTTCACTAGCCGTCCACCACTATTTGCTGCGGTGGCAGACCTGCCGCTGACTTCTACCCCTCTGGATCCGGCGGGGTGTCCGCTGTACTCCCGATCCAGCAAGGTGCCCATTGCCACTCCTGATGGGACTAAAGGCTTGCCATTGTTCCTGCACGGCTAAGTGCCCGGGTTCGTCCTAATTGAGCTGAACACTAGTCGCTGGGTTCCACGGTTCTCTTCCATGACCCACGGCTTCTAATAGAGCTATAACACTCACTGCATGGCCCAAGATTCCATTCCTTGGAAACCATGAGGCCAAGAACCCCAGGTCAGAGAACAAGAGGCTTGCTGCCGTCTTGGAAGCAGCTCGCCACCATCTTGGGAGCTCTGGGAGCAAGGAACCCCGGTAACAATTTTCATGTTATCTCTAGTTTCAGGGAGGCTGAATTATGTAATGGTTATGAGCAAAGAATCCGGAATCACTGCTTTTGTTAGCTTTGTGACAATCTTCTGACTTTTCATCTCAAAATTTCAATTTGAGGTTAAAGATTAAATAATAATAATAACATTTACTGCTTGTTATGTTTCAGATATTGTTTTAAGCTGTTTGTTTCAACTCTTAAACTTTAAAATATTATAACCACTTTATTTAAACCTCACTTTCTTATCAGTTGGGTATTATAATTATTCCTTTGTAGAGATAAAAAAAAGTCAAGTGAAGAGAAGTGCTCTCACTTGCCAAGATCATAGAGCCAGGAAAAGTCTGATTTGGGACATGGAATTAGGTCACCTAGTTGCCTAGGTCTTTCCTCCAGGATTTACATTTTCAAAAGCTTCAGGAATCATCTGCCCTTTTTTAGGGGAGTGGCTTATTTTGTTCTTATGGTTATATAAAAAAAGAAATAAAATAAACCTCTTTTATTCTTTCATGATTTTATTTTTTAATAAATGATGCTTGTTTGGATGTTCATCTAATTACAATATTGATTTATAAAATTATAAGGTCAGAAATTTTTTCTTCATGATTTTCTCCCTTCCTGTTAGCCCTACTTTTCTGCTTTCTTTCTTCCTCCTCTTGTTCACGTTCCATAATTTTTTTTATATTCTACTTATGTACCTTAATTTTTTTCATAAAACTATATCTCAAAATGAAATCACATTTTCATCCCTTTAGCACAATTTCCATTAATTTAAAATTTTTGGAAGTTAAGCATCTCACTAATGAGCTGTTTTTTATTATTTTTTAAAGTAATAAATCATTTCATATCTTAAGTATTTATGAGTAGGTAGAAATTCCTACCATTGAATAGTGTTATACTAGAAAACAAAAGAACAAACAAAAACATACAAAGCATAATAGCAAAATAGTTTTCCTAACGACAGTGTTGTATGTAGAATGCCAAGTGTTAACAGCAGTTTTTAATATTTGTATCTAAAACTTAAAAGTTACAATAATAATTATAAATTATAATTTATATTATTTAACATATTTATCATAATATTTCATTGTTCTATCTTTATTATAGAAGATTTATAGTATAATAGACTATTGAGATAATTTTCACATTTAAGTGAGTAAGTTTTAGAGTTTTTAATAATTTTCAAAAAAATGTTTCTATAGATATGTATTTATTTTCTTTATCTTTTCAGCAAATATTTGCTAACTACTTTTGGTATATGGCAGACACTATCCTAAACACAACAGATGCAAGGAACAACAAACTAATAGAAAAGCTTATGTGTGGATTTTTTTAAGTCTTTCATCAGAATATTTTAATTTTTTCTGTTCTTTTCACAGTTATATGGAGTAAATGAGTGAAAGAATGTGCTGCACACCTTCTGTATAGCTTTGTGAAAGTCACGTAACTTCTTTGGAACTTAGTTTCTTTATCTATAAAGGATAGGTAGGGGTTGGACCTAATCAGCATCTCCCAAGGACAATCCAGACCCAGGAGGGAACAATATCCAGGGTTTTGACTTTATTTCTTCCCATTCATTAGCAAAGAGCTGGGGCTCAGCTCATTTGTTTCTATCTCTCCTTCTCTTCTGTACTTCTGATCTCCACAATAAAAATTTTAGATATCATTCAGATATTTGCTGGAAAAAATCTAGGTGGTTTCTATGGTCTCTTTTGTTATGTAGTATTCCAAAATCTATGGTTTTATATATGTATTTATATATTGATACTTGTGTCATCTGGTAGATTTTATTTTATTATTAACAAAAAATAATTTGTTAAAAAATAACACTTTAGGAAAAATAGAAGCAACTTCTGGTAGATAAAGTGTAAGACTGGGTGCGGTGGCTCATGCCTGTATTGGAAGGCCAATGTAAGAGGATTGCTTGAGGTCAGGTGTTTGAGACCAGCCTGGGTGACACAGTGAGACCCTGTCTCTACAAAAACGAGAGAGAGAGAGAGAGGGAGGTGAAATCTGTGGAGGGTAAAGAAATTTGATGTAATTAACCTAATTTTAAAAGCTCTCAAGAGTAAGTCTTTATAACTTCATTTTTAAAAATGCTTTAATTTCTTATACATACCTCTTAGGTTTTCAAAGAGTGGAGAGAATATTGAGAAATAAACTATGTTAGAAAGAATGAATAAAACCTAGTATTTGACAGCACAGCAGGGGGACTATAGTCAATAATAATTTAATTGTACATTTTAAAATAACTGAAAGTATAATTGTACTGTTTGTAACACAAACGATACATGCTTAAGGATTGGATACCCAATTTTCCATGATGTGATTATTATGCATTGCATCCCTGTACCAAAATATCTCATGTACCCCATAAATACATATACCTACTGTGTACTCACAAAAATAAAAAGTACAATTTAAAAAAAAAAAAAACTATGTAATCATCATACACAGTGACAAGTACATGACATAAAACTAGAAAACATTATGCCTTTTTATATTTTTGAGATATGGTAATATTGGGTGAAGAAAATAACTTTTAACCTTTTTCAGCCTAAAGAACTGAAGTACACACACATAGCACACACACACACACACACACACAAACACACACACAGAAGTAGAATCTAAATTTAGCAGCAGCATTGTTAATAGAAGCCAGTATATATGCCTGAGAAAGTCTATATAAAAATCTGACAATTTAAAAAGTTTTCATTGACAACAGAATAGAACATTTATTATTTCCTTTAGATATTTATTCAAAACATCACCATTAAATTTACCAAAGTTTTTGTTGCTATTGTCATTCTGCATTTTATAATTGTCTTCATGAAATTGCTTGTTTAAATTATTTATTAATGTTTTTAAATTTTCTTTCTGAAATGTTTATTCTTGTTTTTCTTATTAAATGCATGGTGTATCTTTGTATTTAACATTTCCTCTAGGAGTGACTAAATTGCTTTTGAAATCTTCCTTATATCTTTACAGTATCCCTGAAGGGCATTACAATGGGGTATTCTAGTTTGGGAAAATAAACCCAATAAAATTTAAGTCATAATTATGATTACTAGTGACACTGAATGAGAAACAAGATAATTTTTCTCTCTATGACCCAATGCAAAATAAGGTTTTTATGAAGCACTGATTTTTTTTTTTAAATTTAGTTACATTCTAGTCTGAAATACTTGAATTTTCTATAGGTAAAGAGCTAATACACCAAAAACAAAACTCCAGAAGATGTCCACATGTTGATGATTACCAATACATTTGTGAGATAAGCCATAAGTGAAAAATTGGTTTGTATTAATAATTTTGGTATTTGTTATCTGGTTTAGAGTAGGAAAAAATTGTGGACTTAAAATTACAACTCTTATTTTCAGAAAAAAGTTATTACCTCTATCTTGTTTGAAATGTGAGTATTAGAAAAAAATTATAATGGATCAAATAACATTTTCTCTGAGCTGTCAGATTGCATCTAATTTAGAAAGTCTAATGTTTCAGTGTATCCTTATGCCTCCATTTTTAGAGTTAAAGATGGATACCAGATGGACACCATCTGTATCTAGCATTAATGGAATAATATTTCTCTACAATTGGCTTAAAAATGGGAAATTGGAAAGATAAACCAGAATTTTCAATATAATGTATAATAAATGAACTATTTCTCACTATTTGGAACCAAAATAAAATATATAGCTTGAAAGTTGAACTAGATGCTACACTGTGTACTACTATAAAAACATAACTAGCAAACATTTCAAGAAAATAAGACAGAATTCATCAGAGAATATAATTTGATGCCATCTTTAGTTACTCGGAAGCTCAAAATCAATCATTTAAAAATATAATTGAAATGGCAAGTAAACTAACATGATTTTATTCCAAGATGTATTAATAACATTTGTGCTAAGACTGTCTCTATAAAAGCATCCAATAATGGGAAGGGAGAGTCACAAATCTTTCTTAGATATTTTTTCCCTGAAATGATTTGTGTATGACTTCATTGCTCTAAGGAAGATAAACATAACTGAAATGGCTTCCTCCAAACAAAAATCTACTTACATAATAGAAAACATGTGTTATATAAATACATACAAACTGTTTTCAAAAAAGTATGATTAAAGAAAAAATGTTTTCAAAACTTGTGGACACTCATCTGATGCCTACATTTCTTCCCTGATAGCCCAATCAAATAGTCATCTATGCAATATTTGAATACTTTCATTGATGTAAGTCCAGGAACTCACATTTGCATAGAAGACTTCTAACCTTTAAAGGTTTATACATAAATTATTACTTATGGCTTTACCCATTAATTCTTGCTTGGTTTTAGTGGTTACAATAGTAATACAACTAAGCATTTTAAAAGTACCTTTTGAAAGTCTTTCAAAATCCTTTCATCTATGTTCCTTTTATAGTATTTGGTCTGAACATTAGCCTTATAGGATAATTTAGTTATTATTATATCTATTTTTAGACAAAGAAATTGAGATTCAGAGAGATAGTAGTTGGTTCAAAGTCATGTAGCTAGCAAGTAACACATACTAATCATAAACTTAGATTTTCTGTACCAAATTATTCTACATTATTTTCTACAATAGAGTATCATATGTATTATATGTAATTTGGTATTCTATACTCTTTATATTCTATAACAATTGAGTATCATAATACATGTGATACTCTATTATAGAAAAATTCTAATCTTTTTTATGAATATTAGTTTCTCAGATAGTCAGTAACACCCACTAATGACAATATCAGGCAGTATCATGTTTAATAACTCAAGTTCTGGAGTTATACAGACCTAGGTTTGAAGCATCAACTCATAATTTAGTGACCTTGGACAAATTACTATACAAGACAAACCTCATTTCTTCATTTACAAAATAAAAATTTTTTAAAAAGCAACCAATCACTGATATAGAATTATATAATTTTAACATAATGGAATGCCTGGTACATAGGTAATATTCAATTAGGGTTAATTATTTTTATTTCCTTATATTATCATTACCATTATTATTATTTTTTTTAGCATCTCATCCAATTTTCACTTCTGTAAACAAGATAGCGATTCTTCCTATGATATTATTTAAATTCTCCTCATAATCCTGATTGAACTTTTCTGGATTGACTTTATCTGTATTATTCTTTAAGTGAGGTGTATAAATACATTACTCAAGTTCTTATCATATTTTTCTTAATGTAAGCAAGGAATAAATTTGATTAAGAAATTATATTAATTTTTTTCTAATTGTTTGCTTTCAAGACTAAAAGCTGCTTGAGCACTGGGTCATGGTGTATTCTACCTTTTACCTCAAAGCCTAGTAGAAATGCAGGCTGATAATTAGCTGTCAACTAAACTTTATTCACCTGTGTACTACTAGCTCTGGCACACTCTATATTTTGTACATGTTTGTTTGTTTGTGGACCTATCAGTAGTGTTTTACATTCATTACTCTTCGATAATATACACTGCTTCAAAATCCTCCAAGTTAATATTTATCTTTTAATCATCCATTATGGTCACTAAGTTTTTTCTGTTTTCCAGCATCTGCAGTTTGCAATGACATCTTTCAAGTAACTGTTTCAAATTGGAAGAGTTATCAGTGAAGTCTTGCGGCATATTACTAGAAATTTTCCTCTACTCTGATATAGATCATTTAATTAATGATATGATTTAAGAAGATATTCACCTACTGTTCTCAAATCTATATTGTTTCACTTTGAAATATTTTCAACTGCCATTAGAAAACTTTATTGAAAAGAAAGAGGTAGAACATGAGGCTGGAACGTTAGATAGAATATATAATATCTTTTTTTTTGTTAACAAAGTCAAATATTTTTAACTTTATTGCATAGGTAATGGAAAGATTCTTTTAAAATTTACACCTGGAAGTGACTTGTTCATATTATTATTTTAGAAATACAACTCTGTTGGGAACATGGAACACATATTAGAGCATTATAAGACTGCAGGCTCAAAGAATATCTGGGAGATTAAAGTAGTCGTTCAGAAAAGAGGATATGAGACTTAGAACAAAGGAAGCGAGATTTCTGCATTGTTTCTAATTATTCACAAGATATCCTATAAGATATATGTCTACAATTTAAAGATTTAATGAAGCACATAAAAAGACGAATATGCAAAATTCAGCACATTTAAAAATGAGATACAAGGTGATCTAGTGTAAATATGTTTACAATAAAAGTTTCAATGAATGAAGTTTAGAATAGTGTAAAGATTATAAGTTTTTGAAAATTTATGAGATGGTGAAAGTAAATCACATAAGGCTTGTACCAAATATAAACTAAATTGTGATTACTTGCTATGTTTTTCTTAGGAATTGCACTGGTTTCTTACTTGCTTTAAGTTTCTTAATTTTTCTTAAAAATTAAATATTTGGGTAAATTCCTTATCTGATATTTAATTGCCTTTCTTGTAATCATCAAATTGTTCATACATCAAATTGTTACTCAAATTACGTACATCAAATTGTTACTCGAATTTTATAATTCTAAGATTGATTTAATTAATGTTAAAAACTATAATGAATCTCTTAGTAACATCTCACATATACATGTAGTACCCACTGATGACAGCTTCTTAGGAAAAAACATGCATGTTTAGCTGAAAAAAATATATTTCATACATCTAGGCAATATTGATACTGATAATAATTATAACATGATTGTAAGCATTGCCTAATTTGTCTGGGTAATACCGATAGTACATTTTTATAATGTTAATATATCTCTTAAACAAACTAACAAAAACAAAATCTTAATAAATTATTGGCTTGACTTAAATTATTTTAAAAGATTACGATGTTGAATCTTAAACATGAGAGAAGTGGAGAGAAATTAAAGGAGACATAAAGAGGGCTTAAAGGTTTAGAGAATGGAAACTGTCAGAAAAGGTAAATCAGTTAATGCCCCATGAAAGCCACTCCAAAACTCTATGACATAAAATAGCAACGCTTTTTTTCCTCTCATATCTGTAAGTCAGCTGAGGTTAAGCTGATTAGTCTTGGTTTAGTGAGAGTTGGTCTAAAGCCACTGGGTGTGTTCAGGTTTCCTCCGTGTGCTGCTCATTCTTTGCATATTGGTGGCCTACCTTAAGTATGTTCTTGCCATGGTGACAGCAGAAGTTTAACATATGTTTAAAAAATTGTTATTTTCAGCCACATTCCACTGGTCAACACAAGTCATATGACTGAGCTCAAAGCCAAGCCATGCAGTATGAAAAGACAGCACTTCTAGGGGGAGGAATTGCAAAATTACATGTCAAAGTGTACAGATAAGGGAAGGAGGAAATATTGGGGTCAGTTATTCAGTCTACCATAAAAAAAAAGTTAATTGAAAGTCTGATGATAAAATTTGGAGAAGAAAGAGTCATGGATGAATTCAAATTCAGCTGTTCCTCAATCCAAAACCAATTTCTGAAAAAATTATTGAGAATTATGTCACATCTAGGAATTCTTTGGATATTCACCTAAGCTATGTGATCCTGTTTCATGACTGCCCCCAGAAACCTCTTCTAAGGCCTCTGCAAGCCTCCAGTGCTGCCAACAGAGGTGCAAGGTCATTAACAAATGAATGAAAAGAGCCTTCAAACTTGAGCTAATATCCGAGTTTACTTTATTCATAGTGACTCTTCATAGTGGGAAAATAACCAAGTTATATTTGATTTTGTAGCTCTCCACCACAGACTTACATCCTCAAGCTTTCCTGCTGTTAGATGAAAGATATCTAAAATTTCCAAAATACTATCCAAGCAGGCCACTCACCTGGAAATGAGTCTATTAGCTTTCTTTTATATCTTATCAGCAGAGGAGTAGGAAAAGGGAGAATAAGATTAGAAAGCAAGAGGAACTTTGTGAAGCTAAGTACATCAGCTTTCAAGGATCTCACTTCTAAATGTAAGTGCTTGCTCTCATGCCTAGAAAAATGCCTACAATGCCTAGAAAAAAGTTCCGTATTTCAAATGACTCCCTGTGATTAAGGTAAAATGTATCCTTTTTTTTTTTTGAGATGGAGTCTCGCTCTGTTGCTCAGGCTGGAGTGCAGTGGCATGATCTCAGCTCACTGCAAGCTCCACCTCCTCCTGAGTTCATGCTATTTTCCTGCCTTAGCCTCCCGAGTAGCTGGGACTACAGGCACCCACCACCAAACCTGGCTAATTTTTGTATTTTTAGTAGAGACAGGGTTTCACCATGTTGGCCAGGATGGTCTCGATCTCTTGACCTCGTGATCCGCCTGCCTCAGCCTCCCAAAGTGCTGGGATTACAGGCATGAGCCACCGCGCCCAGCTGGTAAAATGTATTCTTATGTTGTTTATTTCCATTCAGGCGATTAAGATCATGGAATGTTAGGGTTGGGACTAGGGATTCTCATATACTTGAATCTCTGCTAGTGATATTTAATTCAATGCCTCTCCTTCCCATTCTCAGGGTCCCATGACTTGTATTGGTCACTCTCCTTTAGTCTAAATCTGGAGCCCAGAAAAAAAAAATTTCTACAGTCTCCAAAATTTTTTATTTTGGCCACTGAAAATCATAATTGGGGGTATGTGTAATAAACCAGGACTAATATGAGTTGCAAATAAAGTGCTTTTATTAATATATCAGATGCTTACACATCTTGAGAAATGGCCAAAGACAACCGACCACAGATGCAAAAGAAGTAAGCTAAAGTCCTGGCACTGTCCTCTGGCACAGAATATTTTCCCTTCTGTGATACTGTGTTACTTATTTTTCACTGCGAAGTTGAAAAATGAAACCTTCTTCCTCTATGTAACTTCACCAAGCTTCTTTGTAATTATCCATAATTCAGAATCTGAGTAAACTTTAAAAGGAGGAAGAGTAATAGTTGTCATAATAGGAGTGGTTCTTGTTTAAGACTAGACCATGCTTGTATTACAGATTTGAGAGGTATTTCATTTTGCTGACACCAAAACTTGTATCCTGGAGGAAAAAATAATGAGTGACAAATATTATTGATATCGGCTAATTATATCTTGTGCTAAACTATAACCTAAAGTTTAGAAAAAGGATTAAATAAACAGATTGATCACATATTAAATTTGTTAATACAGATGAATATATTTGTTAATATATATGAATTAACATTGAATATATTTGCTAATATATATATAAATATATGAATGTTGCATAGAAAATATGTTAGAATATTGTAATTTTATCTTTTGGTGACAAATATTCCATATTTATTAAATCAGTGCTATTTCCTCAGTTCCATTAGGCCAGAAACTATGTGTTTGCATATTAGTGGTGAGTGGCTAGCTTCCCAGTCATGTTTAGCTGAAGCTCTTTTAAGACTCTCTACCTAAAGACCCAGAATCATATAGTTCCTGAGACAAACTGATAGCAGCAGAAGACAGACAAATTCCTAGACAGACAAGGATGGGTCCCTTGTGAAACCACGCCTTTAAGCCAAAGACAGCCTGAAGACTGAAAACCGAACTGCTGGTTCTGGATAGAGTCCAGTGTGAGAACTTCTATTCTTGTTTGCCCACTGTTTCCTGATTGGTTCTTTCTGAATAATGCTCTTTAACCAATGGAATGTTGCCTTTTCCAAAGGCTACCTATAGCCTGCACCTCCTCATTCCAAACCTATAAAAACCCTGGACTCAGCTACATAGATGGCTACCTGCTTTCAGGCCCCCTCTCACACAGAGGGCTACCCACTCCAGGTCCCCTGTCATTGTCAGGAGCTTCTCTGTCACTCAATAAAATTCTTCCCTGCCTCACTCACTCTCTGGTGTCCACGCAACCTCATTCTTCTTGGTCACAGGACAAGAACCCAGAACCCACCAAATGGAAGGTGCAAAAAGAGATATAACACTGTAACCCTCCCTCTCACTCACCAAGCGACAGGGGAGAAAAAGCTGCTGGGCGCCCCATGCCCCCATTTGCTGAGCTGCAGGCGGCAAGACAGAAAGAGCTGTGACACACCCCTGTTCACTGAAGCTGTAGGCAGTGGGAATGAATGAGAGCTGTAATACTTCCTGGGTTCTCAGACTGGGACTCTCCAAGCAGAAGCTGTGACACCTCTTGGGGCTCTGCGGTTGCTGGCATCTCCAAGTTTTCAGGTGCCACCACATCCCCCTTTGTCTGAATGCCAGCACTCAGCTACAGAAGCCACTTACAGCACGCCTGGTCCTGCTATGAGCTGAGCATGGGTCCCATGGCGATCGTGGGATTTGGGCTGGGGAGTGAACAGAGCTCAGCCTGCTGGGCCAAGTGGGCAGAGCAAGCCCAGCACACAAAAGTGAAGCCCAGGCAAGAGCTGCCACCAGCCACAGAGATTTCCAGCTGGTGAAATGGCACCGAAAGAATTCTGTGTCAAAACCTAACCTGAGAAGAGAGGAGCAATAATAAAATAATAATAACATATTTTTAGTGGATGTTTACAACAATGCTGAGTGTTTTCATTTCATTCAGTCATATCCTTGTTGTCCGTTTCACAAGAAACTGGGTTGCAGACAACTGATCTAACTTGTCTAATATCACATAGCCAGCAATTGATGAGGCAGGAAGCTTGCAAAATCATACTCCTCACCATTATGCCATCTTGCCTCCTAGCAGGTGAGTTGAAGAGTACTTTTGTTAAAGCCTGGTATGTTTGGGATGTTATATGTCACTTGTCTTTAGACATACTGATGCCTAGTGCACATTGCTGGATTCACCCTTTCGCTTTATGAAAGGTATTGCAGCTCCATTCTAGTTCTAAACTTAACCTAATTGAAATCTTTAAAATCTTCCTATTTCTGCCAAGGTTATTTGCCTTGGGAGTCCCTCTCACTAGACGTTGCACACCTGGGCACTGGTTTGCAAGAAGCTCAAGTTAGCCTTTCTGTTGCCATATTTTAATTTGAATAGCTCACCACTCCCAGAGGAGTATGTCCCAGAGTGTGACCTGTCTTCAATGGTTTTCTCCCTTTTCTAAGATAACCACTTAAGTTTTATTACAGTAAGTCCTCAGTTAATGTCATCAGTAGGTTTCTGGAGACATCAACTTTAAGCAAGTTGTTGGAAATCAAGGGTGTCCAATCTTCTGTCTTCCCTGAGTCACAGTGGAAGAATAATTGTCTTGGGCCAAACATAAAAACTAACACTAATGATAGCTGATGAGCTAAAAAATAAAATCACAAAAAAATTTCATAATGTTTCAAGAAAGTTAGCAAATTTGTGTTGGGCTGCATTCAAAGCAGTCCTGGGCCACATGTGACCCATAAGCTGTGGGTTGGACAAGCTTGAATGAAACCCACTTTACCACAGGCTAATTGATATAAACAAGAGTGAAGTTCCAGTGGTATATTTCTGGTCACAAAAACACATTAAACTTCTAAATAAAGACCTAAAATACTTTTAATATTAAACATTGAAATAATTGTGATACATCCATACATTTAAGAAATGTTAATGAAAACAAGATAAATATTTACCCAATTTTTGGTGAATCAGTGAGTGATGGCAGTTGTAGTGATGTTGTGTTAAATCAAGGAAGAAATGTTAGCAAAGCAAAAACTGTCAGGAGCATCTCCTTCAGAAACAGCAAATACAGTGGGCTTCCTGAGCACTTTCCTACTGCATTTTTTGTCATGCATTTATATGATTATCATAGATTTTATGAAATTTTATTTTATAATAATTTGTATTCATTCATTTTCCAGCCTGCTTATTCCAGTTTAGGGTCACCAGTGCTCAGATCCTCTCCCAGCAGTTCAGGGTGCAAGGTGGGAACTGCCCTGGACAGGAAGCTATCTCACTGCAGGGCGCACCCACACACACCCCAACACTCACTCACATTGGAACCATTGAGACACATCAGTGAACCTCATGTGAACTTCCTTGGGATGTGGAAGGAAATCAAACTACCCAGAGAAAACCCATGTACACATGCAGAGAACATGTAGACTCCACACAGACAGCGGCTATGACCAAGAATTAGTGATTTTCTTCTCATCAAAGTGATTATAAAACGACTTTGAATGAAATGGTGTTATTTGAGGACTTGCTCTATCTCACAGCTAAGTCTATCTGAATTGTGAGAGAAATGGGTCTGGCATGAATCATCTACTCTCTTATTATTCACTTATCACCAATAAGAAGCATCTTAACTGAGATGGTTGGAATAGCTGTCCTCAATTCCGTCCAGGATTGAGCCTGTGATATCTTTATTAGCATTATATTATATTCCAAAGTTTCTAAATTCATTACTCAACACACAAATCTCAATCAGTTGTTTGTTGCCACATTATTCAAAATACAGATAGTTGTGAATGACTTACTTTTTATTCTATAAATTAGGTCATAGCCAATATTTCAGTACACAAACATTATTTTTATTCATTGAATCCCAATATGTTTTCTTAAATTGTAGGAAAAACCAGTAGCATGTCAGTCAGAAAACCAGAAATTATATCTTACTGCTACATCTCATAACTACATCTTCCTAAAACACAAACATTCATAATATGTAGTATACTCTCTGTAAAATTAAATAGGTTTTGCATATATTTCTTCCAATTGATCATGTCTGCTTATTTTCCTCTGGATTAAGGATCAAGGAGATAGTATATTAGATGATTTGATAAATTTCCAATGCTTTGCAAAGTAGTTGAACAACTTTTTCTTTGTGATGCTAGGTGGCACTACTAGTCAAGACTTGGTATTTCATAGCTAGCTTTCTTGTTCTGAAGGTTGTAAAAAGACATATGAAGTAATATTTAACATTGAAAACATGATAATCAATTTGATTATCTATGAATTGTCCTAAACGTTCAGAGTCAAGTTTCCTTTGAAGTTGAAATCTTTCAAGTGAAGGAAATTATAAAGTCACAGGTAAACACCAAAATAAGAGGAATAGAGCAATAGGATATTTTTGGCTTTATAATTCAATTTAAAAATTAAGGTGCATTTATTTTTTTGGCAACTGGCCATAAAGCTTCAATGTCCAGTAAGCAGTTGCTCAGAAAAAGAAAATGAAAAGGAAATATCAGTCTGCAGATTTCAATGCTCCCAGATACAAGTGTTTTTACGACACCTAAAATATTTCTTCAGAGTATTGTCACATACCCTTTCTCTTAAATCCTATAATCATTATTAGAAAAAAAGCTGTAACTTTCTCTTATTTTATCAAGATTTCACTGCAAGAAAGCATTATCCCATTTTCAGGCAATTTATATTGTTACATGTCTATGGAAATGAGTATTTTTTTGGTAAATGGCAATAGGTAATAGTTTACACTCAAGGAGAATTAAAAATCTGTGATACAGAAATGTAGGATCCTGAAGTTCTTTCAATGCCACATAAAGATTTGCATCTTGAATATATTCATCCAGTGTTATTGTCTGTTCCTTCTCCATGTTTGGTTAGTATCAAATATCAGTCTTTTGTTTATTGTATAGTAAGCTTACAAAGAAAAGGCAAATTATCAGCCATTTATGCAGACATCGAAGTCCCATGTTTTAACGTTTGGATCATCCAAACGGAACCTACAGCATTCTGACCATTAGCTGGGTCACTAGCTAGGCACTGAGGGCCTCACCTGGGTAACTCGAGAATCTCCTCAATCTGGCTCTTTGATTTGGCTTTCACAGGCCAGTACTTTTTATTTCTTCTCATCTGTCTGCTATAATGTTAACAAGCTAAGGCAACTCTCAGCAGCTCATTGACTACATATAAAACGAGATTAGAATTTCACCAGCTAAAGAATGGCTTACTTTCAGGGCTTTAGGCTTGAGACGAATATTTGTGTGTGCCTTGGTGATCAAATAAGAAAAAAAAAGACCCCAATACAAATCAAACACACAAGTAAAACCCATAATTGTTGCCCACAAGATACTTGCTCAAGTTGGCTAAACCAGATTGAAAACCCAGATAAATTCCAAACCAAAAAACCTAGCATTTTTCATGTTACTGACATGTTATGGCTAGACTCATCTCAGTGTTGTTGCAGCACTAATAACTGTTATCTAATTTGTATTTTGTTAATATGAACCTTGGTTCAAGAAAAGTCAATTAATGATGTTTGTAGCTGCTGGAAGACTGCCTGTAAAAAAATTAAAAAGAGAATTTAGAACAAATAGGTGAAATACGTCATCACTGAGTTACTGAGGTGGATATTGTATTAAATATGTCATGGCTCCTGGAGATTTGGGGAAGTTCTGGAGGCTTTTTTCTCCAATATAAATAAAACTTTCAAAAAAACTGAAAGAAAGACAATGTTGTTTATTGTGCAAGAACAGTCAAGACTACTTAAACTGGATATTGTGACAAAGTGCTGCCAATTAATGCTGTATCTAATCTCAAATACATGCAAGACTTTTATCCTTCTTAGTAGGCTGACCAAAAAGACTAAAAGAAGTTGTCTTAATTATGTTTATATTTTCAAGCCACATTTTCCATATACAATTAAGCTATTTAAAATTCTGCAATTGAAGTACTTGTCTTTAATAATAAGGTCTGGGTTTATTTGATTAAAATGTGATTTGGCATAGTTGCATGACTGACATTTTAATTAAGAAAATTACATTTGTTTTTTTGATATTTGTCTGTATTCTAACTAGTTGTTTTATCAGTTACGCATGACCCATAAACACATTCTGAAAATTAGTTCACTGGATATTTCTTATCCTGCAAAATTTAAATAGCAGAAAGACGTAGACTATATGTAAATAATATATGTGTGTATTGCCTTGCATGTGATAGGAAGTTAGATAAATAAAGCGACTTTAATGTACTCTATTTATTATTAATTAGTGCAACACAAGAACTTAAATAGCCCAGGCCATTTTAGGAGGAATAAAGATGTTTTTAAAAGACTAGCAGGCTTGTAACAAATCCTATTTCTCTGTTATACTAACTGCTTTTATTGCATTTAAATCCTTGCTAGTGCTGAAAGGTAAAAGCAAGCTAGGAAGCTGCATGACTGAGAAACCCAAACAACTCTTAATTTTTTTTTTCATTTTCCAGTCCTATGCCTTGAGAATTTGCCATCTGGATTGCATACTGCAGTCAGTGTTTTAGCTCTTGATGTTTTAAAACCATAGCACTGTAGCATTTTAACATGTAGTTTCATGATAAAATAAATGTGTCATGCATTACATTATGCAGGCATATATTTACAACTCCTCATGTGCCCAAAGAACATAGTGAGGACAGGAGGATAGCTTGTTTGGTATGATACACCACAGTGTAGGGTTGATAATGTATAATGCATATATTATCAATCCAGCATTTATTAGTATTTAGGGGAAAATATTTCAGAGAAAATACACCATATTTTGCTTTGATTTGGGCTTTCTCAAGGTTAATTATCATCCAGGTGACTAAGATGCTTTATTTCTCTTCAATACGTTCATCTCAGGGATACTTGCCTGAGGTTGAACTGTTTTTGATTAACTCTATGTGATAATGAGAACCATGAAAATAGCCTTGTGTAGGGAGTTCCTTCTTTCTGATGTTACATATAAAACTGCGGAAGTCTTACAATATTTAACACTGAACTTTTTACTTTTTTCCCTTTCTGCACCCAGACCTCAAACTAATCATGAAAGTGTGAGGAATGATTTTATCCAAAATCATTGCTCTTTTGTAAGGTGTGCCTAATTGAAGAGTTGAACTAGTTTTACTGGGATTAAAAAAAAAAAACACACATTCTAATGAGAGTTCAAGGAGTTTTTTTGTGCTCTCCAAGGACAGGCATGGAGTCAGGTCAGCAATTGTGGACCTGCACTTCCTTTCTTATCATAATCTGCATGTTTTTAGCTAATCACTAATGACTACTGGTGTTTCTTCCACGTTCTGTATTTATAATAGAGAGACAACTGACTGGATAAAATTGTCAAAGTTGTTTGAGGATGGCTCTAAAATATATATTTTTTCCTTCACAAACTACATAAGATTGTAGATAAAGGAAATTCTTGTCTTCTATTTGATTTTACTTCTGTTTTGATGAGCTCATCTTGATGCTGACTTTTATCAAATGAAATGGTTAATGAGCTCATTGTCCACATTAATCTGTGAACATAATCACAAAGAGGCCTGAACATATCTAGAGCCGCCTACAACCTTTCCACCTCTTAATTTATTCTTTGCAAAGTTATATCTGAATCCAAATGGGAAAGATAATTTATAAACAAATTTGTAAGATTATTGCACTTTCAAGAAGCTAGCACTTTATATCACATATTCTCTTCAATTCAGTTTTCTTCACCATTGATTGGAGCAATTTTATCAATAAAAAATGTTTATATCCATTGGACTTGGACATAATAACCTATGTGTTGTTTGATGTTTTTCAGGTTGTAAGAATAAATTCAGTTTCCACAAATGGTTTGTTGGAAAGGTAGCAAGAAAGGACAAGGAAAATATCTCAAATGTCTTAATGAGGCATCACAGATACCTGTAACATCTTTCATTGCCATTTAGTTAAAAAAAATAGGATTTATAGTTCAAGAGCACGTCTGTTGACTCAACAGCAATTCTATTAGCTATTGCAAAAGCATTGAGCCACTTCTCTACCTTTATTCAACCAGTTTACTCAATTGCCAGCTAACTCTGTCTTTTTTTCTCTTTCTCTCTCTTAAGTGGGGAAAAAGAGATTCTAACTGGTTTGGCTGGTCACCCAGAGTAGACAGACACATTGGTCCCAGTCTCCCTCATACTCTCCCTACAATATGGTTGCTTTGACTTATTTCCCATGTCTATTCCAATTAGCTGTAGTCTGGGCAGACAACACATGGTAAATTTAAGAAGGAAAAAAAGCAATTCAGGCATAACAAACACATCAGACAGGCTATGAGCATGCAAAAATGCCCATAAGTCTGAGATTTCTCACAAGACTGCTATATAACTGGCAGATAATTTGTGTGGCCTGACCATGCATTTGGATCCAGAGATATAAATGTTTGTTTCATGTTATTGTAAATTTTACTATTTTGGTTGCCCAAAGTATAAGAAATAATTATTTGAAAAAATAATATTCAGTTAATGAGAATACATATTATAAGAAATGCAAAACTCATTTCAGATTTAAAGGTACTTGAAATGCATAGTCCCTTCCCCTCATCAGTTGAGTGCCATAAAGTACTAGTATTCATAAAATTCAATTGCTGAGACCTTCTAATGAAAATTGACATAAGTCTGCATAATTGGATCCTTTAATTTCCTTGAAGAAATACATTTAAAAGAAATTGAATCATAATTGAATAAGCTAATTCTAGCAATTAAGTGGTTATTTAATGGACCATTTCCTATATAACACAACAAATGAAACATTTTTCAAAAGGAAGAAAAGTCATAAAAATGCTTGCAGACACAAAAGAATAATAAAGTTTTTAACTACAAAGCTAATAAGCTAGATAAACTGATGTCATGCTAAAGAAACCCATCCTGGTTTACTAAAGTCTAACATCTGAAACCATTAAGTGATCCATCCCTTTCCACTACCACAGTACAAAAGCGCTAAGTTACAGGCATCAGATTAACTCCTCACACATTTAGGCTAAACTTTGCTTGAAATGTCACCATACATGTCTAAAGACAATGTTTTCTTTCAAGAGTGTTTGTGAAAACTCTGATTATATTTATATGTACCATAAATGTATACATAATTTTATTTACTTTTTAAAATAAGTCAGTATCTTAAAAGGAAAATCAGATCCAATAGCTTTTTGACAAATAAAAGTTGTACTTACATCTATCATTCATAAGATCATGGGGTTTCAACATCACTGCTGATACTACTGTCAGTAATATTTAAACTGCTTAACTCTTGGAGATCAAATTAACTAGTTTATATTTGGCTTCTGTGTAAAAAAAATTGTAAGAATTAATATTTTGAAATATTTAATACCAATTTAGCACTGATTTCTTTTTTAAAAAACCATTGAAATACACAAACCGATGATTTAGTGAATATTTAATGTTTCCATAATATCAATCCTGGACTAATAAACAGCTGCTTCTATTTTTATGTACATGGCATATTTAGGTGTAGTCTCATTTAATCTGATTATTTTGAAAACATTATGATTTAGAATAACCTGGCTACAAAGTCTTAACTTTTGTTGCATCTTTGAAATTAAATGTTATTTTAAAGCTTTATTGGATTTGTTATTTTAATGAATTAATTACTTTAAATTTTACTTTTTGGGCAATAAGCACATAAAATGGAGAAGCTGTAGAGATAAGACATGGTATACAATTTCAGTACGGAAAATATACTCTTTTAGAAATATTTACCATTTAGAAAAATTTTTGAAAATAATGACAAGAACAAGAAATGTGTTTTTGTAGTTATTGAGATTGTATCATTTCTACAAATATAATCGTCTGAACGGTTTTGACTTACTATACAGCACTGTCCTATATAACTTTTTGCAATGATAAAAATGCTGTATGTCTGCATGTCCCAAAACACTAGCCACTAGTCAAATTTGACTTAAAATACAGCTAGTTCAACTGAGGAACTGAGTTTTTAATTTTATTTTAAAAATTAACTTAAATTTGAATAGCATATGGCTAGTGACTACTCTATTGGACAACATAATATAGAATATTGGCTCAATAAAACTGATAATTTCCTTAGCATTGACCTTGATTATTACTAGGAAGAGTGAGATGCTGCTGTATTTTCTAAATATATTTTTGGAAACCAAAAAATTAAACATAAGGAAACACTTGTGCTTAGGTAATGTAAGAGACACTTCAACCACACTTTTGTGGACATTTTTTGTCAGTAGACAAAATTTATAACTACTGATGTAGAAAATGATGTCTGTAATTCTTGTGGAGTTTCCTCTAAGGCTATTACCAGGTGCACTCTAATTTGCTCTTTAAACACCCAGTCAAGCCTTTAGAAACAATAAATATGCAAAATATATTACTATGAACTGACTATGCAACATGAAATCCAATACCCTGAAAAGATTTTTCAGTAACTCATGCAGTTCTAAACAACAAACTACATTTTAAAGCAAAACCCAGAAATCAACCTGTATCTGTATACAGTCCTGCAAAATTAATGTAGGCAAGTGTTTCTAAATACCACAGTTCTTTATTCCAGTGTGTTAATTCATTAACTTCAGAATAATAATTCAGTGTCAATACTTTACAGCCAAATTCAAATTGCTGTATTAATTCTAACTCCTTCTATACCTGATTACCTCCCTTTTTCCTCTCTTTTCTTTCCAGAATGCTGATTTTCTGTGCAGGCCCAATTAGCCTTTCTCTTTGAATACATTATTGCTCCCTGGTTTCCAGTAAAGGCTCCTGGTTTCTGTGTTTCTAATCAAGGTCTTCATTAAACAGTCACAGAGGTTATTGTTTGGTTGTGTTTGTAGTTAGTAGCTCTTAGCTTTATCTACTTAGTGGTGGTTTACAAATTCCTGCTAATGCTAAATTAGAACAGTAATTTCTGGTGGCTTCTACTCTTATTTTCCCTTTCCCCTTCCCCTGTTGCAGATCAGAGATAGGGGCGGAGGGAAGGAAAGCCACTGAGAGGAGATGAAAACCTTTAACAAACTCATCCTGTGGGACAGTGGATAAGGAAGATCACAGTTGTTTGGCCTGGGGATCTGGATCTTATTAATGTCACCAGTCTTCCCCAATTCTCAGTGGCAGAAATCTGAATTCTTTCTGCTGTCAATAGGCCTTAACATTAACTGAAGTTCACTAAACTTTCTGTAACTAAATGAATTGAAGGTTGCTGAAATTGCCCTCTTTCTTTTAAAAGTACAGTGAATGGAGTAGTGTTAGTATCACCACCATGTTGCTGTTGATGTCCAAAAACTGACAGATACCAAAGCATGTCATTTGGGTACCCCTTCTATCAGTCAGAACCTGCTTTTCTAAATTTGAGGTTTAAACATGTAGTTTTGTAAAGCAATAGAAGAGATGTGCTATAATATATTTTCTGCATTTTTGTTTGCTCTTGCAGTCTGACTTAGAGCAAACTTCTGCTTTTGCGATTTAGTCGATTCCACAGATATTTCAAAAATAAATAAGGAATCAGAGTGAAAGGTAAAGGGTGTTAAATATTATATATGAGGAATGAGCTTTTAATTATTCTCTCATAAAACATTTAGCGCATTAATAAAAATAAATTTTCTTTTTTTCCTTTTTTTCTGGGATATTTTCCTTTTTCAAAAATTATAGCAATGGACAGAGAATAATATAAGAATACAAATGAAAGAATTCAATTTAATTATTTTCAAGTATAAAGGTGAACCTCAAACTTAGTCAAATGCAACTGGTTAATGAGGTATCAATATAGTAGCTAATACTTACAAAGTACTGACTTTATGCCCCCACTTTACATATATTGGCTTATTTAATCCTCTTTCCAACTTCATGAGGTAGGTACTAGTATTAGTTCCATTTTTTAAATAAATAAATCAAAATGTCAAGGTGCTAAGTAATTTGTTCATGATCACACAGCTGGTAAAACCTGCAAGCTGATTTAACCCAGTCAATCTAGCTCCAGTATCTGTTGTAGTATTTTTAATTATGATAAACATTCTGTCTCTTTCAATTAAAAAAAGATTTATCTCTTGTTACTTTCAACTCTGCTCTATTACATCCCAATCCCCTTTACTATATATTGATATGTTGAATAATTTTATAACTCTCTGGTGACTTTTGGTTGTTAAAATTAGACTACACCTTCCCAAGTACGACAGAGATTATGACTAAGAGGGCTCAGAAGAAAGGAGCTATGGCCTGGCTCAGAGATATTTTTTCTCTTTCTTTTTTTTTTTTAAGGCTTGTATTCTCTATTGAGGGAGGTGAAGATGAGGAAGAGGGAGATAGAAATCTCTACTTTAATTTGGTATGCACTTGTGGTGTCCCTATAGGTGGTGTTGTTATGGACAGGAGACAGGGAAATACTGGGTAGAAGAGGGCTGATCTCCTACAAAGGCCCCACCCTCAAGCCTGGAAACCTGCCACCTTAAGTAAGAAGAGGCATTCCTGTTTTCACGACCAAAAGTTGTCTTTTGGCCTGCCACGCCCCTCTATCCTGCACCCATAAAAACCCCAAACCCCTGGCTCCATAAGGAGATGAACAGAATAACAGAAAAATGGCAGAATGGCACAGCCTAGAGGAGTTCAGCTGGGGAGGTTGGAGAGGAGATTGGCCGCTGGATGGCCAAACTCCAGGAAAAGATTATCTTCTCACTCCCATCCCCCTTCCAGCTCCCCAACCATCCCACTGAGAGCCACTTCCACCACTCAATAAAACACCTGCAGTTATCCTTCAAGTCCATGTATGACCTGATTCTTCCTGGACACCAGACAAGGACCTGAGTACCAAGAGGTCACTGAGCTAGTTGACACTTAAGCCGTCTGCAGATGGCAAGGCTAAAACAGCGCACTGTAACACATGCCCACTTGGGCTTCAGGAGTCGCAAGCTCCCACCCCTGGATGCTGCTGTGTGGCCAAAGCCCAGGGGTACTCACCCCAGTTCCTGCACCTTCTGTCTGCATACTCCCTGTCTCATAAGGGGTTTGAGTATGCACTCCAGCCGAACAGATGAGCCACACCCCTGTCACACATCCTGTAAGGGGGTCAGGGAACTCTCCCATTTCAGCATATGTGATTTTCCAGTGGTGGTGTTCAGAAGTGTGTCTCCCAATGGCCTATAATAGTAAAATGTGAAAAGAGAGAAATAAAAGCTGGAATTTATAACCAAAAGAGAACCAGAACTTAAAGAGTTGGAAAATTATCAGCCTGGTCATGTAAGCAATGAAAAGGCAAAGCATGTTGGAGAGAAAAAATCCAGGATGTGGCCAAGCAACCACTTAAGGAGATTGGTATGGATTAAAAATAAAAAAAGGAAGCCAGATGCTATTCATGAAAACAATGGAAGCATGACCCCAAAGATATTTCAGAGATCATCAGGGCTGACACTCCCATCAAAGGCCCGAAGTGCCAGAGCTTTGAAGGCAGAATGGATTTTGAGTGTGGGGCGGGGGCGTCCCAGGGCACCTATAGGACCTCAGGGCTTACTACCCAGGGCTGTCCGAAGTCCCTATTCCCCAAATTCTGGTGCAGTGCTCCTCAGCTGCCCCAGCTGTGGCTCAAGCAGGTGCATGTGTGGCTTAGGCTGCTGCTCCAGAAGGCACAAGCCATAAACCTTGGCAGTGTCCTGTTGGTGCTAATTCTGCAGGTTCGCAGAGTGCAAGAACTGTGGGAGCATCTTTACTTCCACGTAGATTTCACAGGATATTTCAGATAGCCTCGGGGGCTTGGCAAAGACTTGCTGCAGGGGTGGGGCTGCTACACAGTGTCTCCACTAGGGCAATGCCCAGAAGAACTGAGGGGTGAAGACCACCAAAGATAGTTTCCACTAGGGCAATATTTACTAGAGTCATGAGGCAGGGCTGCTCCTGAGATTCCAGATCTGTAGAGCCATTTACATGCAATGCTAGTCTGAAAGAGCCACAGACACCTGACTCTAACCCATGAGAACAGCAGCAAGGGCTATGCCCAGCAATGCCATGGGGGTGGGGTCCCTCAGATCCTTGGAGACTCAATCTCCTCCCAGTATGCCAGGAAGTTGGGACATGGAGTCAAAGAAGATTATTCTCAACCCGTGATATTTAATGATTTTTGCCCTGTTGGGGTTTAGACTTACTTGGAACCTGTTACCTTTTTTTCATCTTGCTTATTTTTTTTTTCCTTTTTGTAATGAGAATGGCTATCCAATGCCCATTCCACCACTGTATTTTGAAAGTACATAACTTGTTTTATTTCACAAGTTCATAGCTGGAAAGCAGTTTGCCTCAGGATGATATCTAGGTGAGACTCTGGACTTTAGACTTTAAATGTCATGCTGGAATGGGTTAAGATCTTTGAGGCTTTGGGATATAATGAATATATTTTTTACATGAGAAGGACATGAATTTTGAAGGGCCAGAAATGGAATAATATAGTTTCAATATGTACCCTCCAAAATTCAGGTGTTGCTTATGTGATAGCATTAAAAGGTGTTCGGAAATGCAGATGATTTTGTATGTTGATTTTATCTTCTGCAACTTTGCTGAATTCATTTGTTCTAACAGTTTTTTTTTTGTGTGTAGCATGTTTAGGATTTTCTACATATAAAATTACATCACCCCTGAATAGAGATAAATTTACCTCTTCCTTTTCAACTTGGATGCCTTTTATTTATTTTTCTTGCCTAATATCTCAAGTTAGAACTTCCAGTACTGTGTTAAATAGAAGTGTTGAAAGCAGGAATTCTTGCCTTGTTCCTGATATTAGAGGAAAATTTTCAGTCTTTTATCATTACATGATGTTAGTTGTGGATTCTAGCTATTTTTAAGTATCATTACACCATGTCTCAATCTCCTTCTAGTTTGAAATCATGCTACAGTAAGTCTATTTCACTTAAGACATTTTTCTATTGAAAATGCAATTTACTGGAATGCATCCTCTCCCTTTTTGCAGATGTTTAGCAAGTATGGGACTAGAAAGGCATTAGAGTGTGTTTGCTTCAATTATACCCCTGTCTTATTGTTGATGTTCCACACCTCACCTTCCCAAGGCTAATTAACTACTAGATGCCCTTCGTTCACCACCACTTCCTTCCTTTGGGTCCAAATGGGAGTATCATTTTCCTCCTTTGGATTATTTTATGTTTTATTTGGCCATACTTCAAACATACATACTTGGCTTACGTGGAATTAATTTGTCCCCACTGATATACAGTAAAAGTAAGTTAGCACCTACATTTTGCATCCTTAGTTAATTAAGTTTTGTGAGTGTGGGGAATTCAGCACTTTGCAAACAGCAGGCTTCAGTAAATGTTGACTGAAGACTGGCTGAAGCCTGTGAAGTAATTTTATTATCACAGCAATTACATCTCAACAGTCATCAACAAATGCTGCTACTTAGGACAGTAGCATTTCACAGCTGCTAATAAGTTCTGTGAGACAGCACAGCTGTTGACTATCACTGGGGATAACAAAAACATTCCAGTAAGAGCAGGAGGCAGGAAAGAGAGCAAGTGCAGCAAAAAGAAAATATAGATCTACTTCTAATTTTAGAAGTATTTTAAAGAAGATATAATAGGAGAGCACTCAATGTTTTTAAAAGCAGCAACTGCAACAAAATTAAGCTAAAAATAAAAATTGAATTTACTTATTTTAATGTCTGAAATGCTTTCCTTTATTTTAAAAATCTAAATTATGAAAACTTTATAAAACAATTTGTTAGAACTAAAATAAAACAAATTTAAGTAAACTAAAGTTATATATTATCTAAAGCTATAGGACCAGAATATCACAACCTCCAAATATTTTCTAAAAAAAGTCAAATTTTTTTTAAGTCACCATTGAGCAGTAACTCACAACAGTATGTAAGAACAGCAGCCTGGTTTTCCTTTTGGTAATACAGTCACTGATATAATGAATATTTAATTTCTTAAAAAAGAAAAGAAATAGCACCAGTTTTGAGCCAAATCATTCTATTTAGAAGTCAAGAATCAGTAACTGTAAAAAATGGCAGTTACTCTCTAATCTTGTTATTAATTTCAATGAAGCCTTCAAACACATGTTTCTAAGGAAAATAAAAGAGGAATCAGTTTGAGAATAACAGGTTGGGAGTGATGCAGATGACCTGAACATTTTCATTTACATTGCATTGTTCCAAAGCAATGATTTTTAAATGCATTTATGGAAATATTTGAGAATGAATTTAATAATGTATTAAGCTATTGGACATTCTAAGAGCTTTTTATCTTGCTAAAGAGAAGAATTAGTAAGTGTAATTCATTTTTATAGTAACATATGTCATGTATTGTAGCATTTTTAGCATTTGTTAAATGGAGCCATGTTATTACCTTTACCCAGTTTTAGAAAGGATTTGCCCCATAAGTGGCCTCTTGATAGGGGGAGAGTCTATGAAGAAGAGAGAGTGCTTTCATTCAATCACATTTCACAGAAAATTCCAAAATGGCCATAATAATTTTCTCTTTTCTTTCCAGAAGGTAACTGAACAAATAAAGTTAAACTTCATGAGTTGTCACAAAGATGGAAGTTGTGCACTGATATCTCAATGACTGTGTTTCCTGGAAAGATTACTTTTGTGTAATAGGATTAAATCTTTCACAGTCTAAAATTGGTTACATGCAAGATAGTCTTCACAGCATCCTATGCATAAACAAGTAAATGATGCTTTATTAAAATTTTAGCACTTTTATCAATAAGCATTTCAGTTGTTCAGAGGCAATTCTTCTATTTTCTGTTCACTTTCTGAGAATCAAAGTGACATATAAATGACCACATGGAGTTATATTTTTCTGTATTGGTTTCTTGGAAATTTTTTTTGTGTGTGTTTACTTTATTAAAGGGAGAAAAATGAGGTAGCATAGAATTGTGTGAGGAGGCCAGGTACAGTGGCTCACACCTGTAATCCCAACACTTTGAGAGGCCAAGGCAGGTGGATCACGAGGTCAAGAGACTGAGACCACCCTGGCCAACATGGTGAAGCCCCGTCTCTACTAAAAATACAAAAAATTGCTGGGCTTGGTGGCGTGTGCCTGTAGTCCCAGCTACTCGGGAGGCTGAGGCAGGAGAATCACTTGAACCCGAGAGGTGGAGGTTGCAGTGATCGTGCCACTGCACTCCAGCCTGGGGACAGAGCAAGATTCTGCCTAAAAAAAAAAAAAAAAAAAAAAAGAATTGTGTGAGGAACCATGGGCTTTTGTGTGGGCTCTACCACTCTCCTGCAGGGTTTCCTTGGACAAATTACTGTCCTAGCTCAGATTTTCCATATAAAAAATGAAGATAATATTACTCAGCTTTTTGAAAGCCAACAAAATTCAATTGCTATGCAACATTGAAAATTAGTATATAAATATATAATTTTTCAAGTAGAATGACATTTGAACAACACTAACTATGAGTTAGACACTGTACTGCACAGAATGTCAACAACATAGATTGGAACTGTTATCCCCATCTTAGAGGGGCAAAGTTAGGACACAAAAGGATTAAGAAACTTGCTAAGTGCCTCCTATTACAACACGATGACAGTTCTTAATACAGTACCGCGGGGTCTGAGGCATTCTCTTTGGATGAGATGGAAAATATCACCCGTCACAGCTGAAGACTTGGCTAAAACAGGCCATAACATTTCAAATGTCTGGTTAGTGAGGGTTTTACTGTGTCACTAAAGTGGCAAAACTGATAATACAACTTCTTTTCTCCATGAAGATAAACTACAACAGGCTGTGACAACCTAATGGTCCAGCTCTACTCTTGCCTATTCACTATTTGCTGCATTTCTTTCTTTCTAGCTCCCAAGAATATGTGAACAACTGCATGCTACCTTAACAGTAGACCTGAACTTGTCATTCTGCTTCAAGTGCCTTTCTTTTTGTTTCATTGTGGTTTTCCTCTTGCTATTGGACCTTTTGCAGGACAACTCTGGACTGCTATAGCATGTTTTGAAAGGTCCATGGAAATTTCTGGTCTTTTTAGTCCTGGAAGAAGGAATTTTTTGCATTTTTGGGGGTAGGGAAGAGTTTATTTTAGATTATCAACTCTATATTTAAGCAAATCTAGATATTTTGGACAAAAATGTAAATATATTGACAAAGATTATCAAGGAAAATTGCGTTACCCAGCATGATTTAGGCTGTAGAATCCATACAGTGACCCTAAGGCGTGTCCTACAGAGGACAGAGAAATGAAACTGCTGCCTTGGTCCTTGCTTAGCAGCCTGTTAAGCCACTCATTACTCCAGTTAGATTTTAAAAGTATACCTAAGTACATTCCCACTAAATGTCCACTCTTTCTTCCTCACTAGGACTTCAGTCCTAAATTCCTAGCTGCTTTCAGTGAGCTGGACTAAATGGTCATACAAAGGCAACAGACTTTGAAGTTTCTCTGTCAAAGCATAGATTAGAACTAACTACTCCTTTTATTGGTTCACATATTTAACCCTTTAGAACATGAAGTGCTTAGAAAATCCTAAGTAGCTTCATGTATCTATTCTAAAAAGGGATTAGAATGCAGGAAAAAAAAGGAAAGCAAGAGGCCTTTTACTATTTTTTTTTTCTGCAAAGCTTTCTCTCATTGATTACTTCTCAGCCTGTCGCAGGTGTTCTCTGGAGGGGTCTGCCTTCATGGTGTCTCTCCTCTCCCAGGAGACTGGAGAAAACGAAGCCTTTTCCAGAGTTTTTGAGGTTGCTAATGCCAAATTCTGCAAGGTCATAGCCAATGCATGTGCTGGGTATAAGTACATCTGAAAGCACCGAGTGAGTTGAAGACCTTCGTCATTGAGGTCAAGTTTAAAGGAAGCAGCAGCAACTGTTCAGCTCCAGCAGATTTGTGTTAAGGAAATGCAGGCTCAGTTATAGCAAATCTTTAAGATTTTCCCAGAGAAACCAGGATGCTAGATTTCTTTTTCAAATATAAAATCTTCTACTTTTAAAAAGTTGTCCTATATGTTATGTAAAACTCTGACATGGGCAAAAGAAAACATTTGTGGCCTTGATTTGCCCAATGGGACACAAATACGTGCTGTCTGCAATAAGACATGACATTTATTATCTGTTTGATGATAGATTAGACAATGTGCTCAGTGCCTTATAGCATTTATCCCAAAAAAGTTCTTTTCAGTGTGTTTGTGTGTGTACTTGTGTGTAGGATATAACTATGTATATCAAAAACTTTTCCTTTGGCTTAAGTAATGATTCTTTCTCATTTGCATCAATTTGAGCAATTTATATTAGCTTGGCTTAATTGTCAACTGCTCCACACAGACTTCTATAACAGTGATGTCTCCTAGCTCTGAAATTAATTTCCATATATTTTCTATACCATTAATTTGCTATTTAACAAACACTATTTTATGATATCTGTTGTAACTATTACTCTTTTATTGCTCAACTTTTCTTGAATATTATGTCCTGTTTCCCAAGGTAGATTACAAGCTTTTTTAGTGAAAGGATTACATAGACATTTTTCTTAGTCTCTTCTAGTGAAGTGTGTATGTGCAAGGTGGGTTTTTGACTATTTGGGTGAATATGTTTAAAGTCAGTAACTCTATGTCAAGACATCAATATATACTTAATTTCTTAATTAAAATGTTATAATCATAGCAATCTATTGCATTCTTGGTAGGCACTGTGATAAAGTCTTAAAAAACCTTATTAGTTTGGTATTATTGGCTCTGTTTTATGGAGGCAAAAAAAAAATCCTGAGGCTTGAAAAGTTTTTTGGCCAAGTCACACAAAAGTTGCAAAGTGGGTGTGGACTTTAATATTAAAAACACCAACAATAGGCATTAGTAATTGTGGGGAAAGTATAACTGAAAAGATAAAATAATTCCTAACCAGGAGGGTAAGTCATCCAGAACACAACAAACAGTATCATGAAGAGGATTTAAATACAGGTGTTGTAAGTCTCCATCCTCAGATAAATGTGAATACTAATAGACTTATTATTCTGAGTGACGACAACAGTGCTGTAGCTATTCTCAACTTTTTAAATATAACACTTCCTCTTCTACAATTACCTATCTTGAAAGGATTAATTAATTCTTTCAAAAACCCAGCAGCCAGAGTCATAAAAAAAGAATGTTGGAATTAGAAGAGATTTAAAAAATTACTTGGCCTAACCTATGCATTATCAAATGAGAGACATACACACAGAACGAGATTTGCTCAAGTACATACTACCCAAAAATTTTAGAATCAGTATAGCTTTTCCATATAATAAAACAAAACAATAAAAACCATTTTATTCTTAGGAAATTACTACAGTTTATTTTAGAAAGCCTGATATGGTTTAGCTCCCAAATCTCACCTGAAATTGTAATCCCCACATGTTGGGGGAAGGATCTACTGGGAGGTGATTGGATCATTGGGGGCAGATTTCCCCCTTGCTGTTCTTGTGATAGTGAGGGTGTTCTCACAAGATATGATCGTTTAAAAATGCGTGACACTTCCCCGCCTCCTTCTGCTCTGCTACAGTAAGACGTGCTTGCTTCCCCTTTGCCTTCCACCATGACTGTAAGTTTCCTGAGGCTTCCTACTCACGCTTCCTGTACAGCCTATGGAAATATGAGTCAATTAAACTTCTTTTCTTCATAAATTACCCAGCCTCAGGAAGTTCCTTATAGCAGTGTGAGAACGAGCTAAGCATGCTGGGACCTCATCTCTTGATTGAGAGAGAACAAATGCAAATAGTTGTCAGCAGAGAATTCTTGATCCTGATTGACAATAGTAGTTCTCTACATTGATCTGAGCTAGCTGGATGGAGGAAGATATGGTAGAAGATGATCATAATAATAAAATGATGCAGGAAATATATGGTTCCTAGATTCTAGTAAATATGACTGAACTCTTCAAGAAAAGGAACTGTATTTTGCCGGGTTTGATTTTCCAGCAAACAGCTAAGTGCATGACACTTGTTGCTGAAAGGAATAGTGGAGGTTTTCCTTCTGCTTCTGATCCAGTTGTCATTTGATGATTGTTTTCTACCTGTCATGCCCTGTGCTTTGACTCTCATCTATATTAATCTCATTTAATTCCCACCAAAAGAGAACAAAACAAAATCACGAACACAAAATCCCCAAAAACCTTTTGAGATAAGTATCATTCTCATTTCACAGATAAGGATGCAGATGTAGAGATGGTAATTTTCAGTACCCGCAATTAGTAAAACAGATGCTAAAATACATGATTCAAATTCCAGAACCCTTTATGTTACACTGCTTCCTCTCTCACAGTCTGTTAAAAGTACTTGTATTTGAAGCTGTTTGAGCAAACATCATGTCATTGATCCTAATATTGTATGTTTGTTACAGTGAATACAATGTTATGACCATCTTAGCAGGAGGTAGTATTGAAGATGATAACAATGCTAGGAGCTAATTTTTGAACAGACATACTAGACCTAAGCAAAAAAACAAGTATTGCCCCTCTCTGGGAGGTGGTACTATTCAGTCTTGGAAAAGCCACAGAGTCATTAAAATATCAACAAAATGAAACATTGCTTTTCCCTTTACAAAACAGTCATAGACATTGATAAAGCCCTGTGCTATGCCAGGAGAACTGAGCTGCATAATAAAAGGTCAATGCTGAAGGAAATGTATGGTGCTGAAAGGATAAACAGTATTCCAGTCTTGACTCTGACTGAGTTTCCTTTATCTCTATGAAACCAGATATATGACAGATGCTCAACATGCTGGGAGATGAAACCTGTATCTAATTATAAAAACAGCAAAAAATAATAACCAAATTTCCTATGTTCTCTTCCTGTTTCACAGGCTAGGCAGCAAGGACACCTGAGGAGGACAATATTTTTTTTCAAACTTTTAATCTTGGACTGCAATTATCAGATTAAATGATTATTATGAATTTTCTCTATTTTTAAAAAAAGACTCAAATATAGCTTTATTTAAGAGTATCAGAAATGTGTATAGAAAAAATATTCTAAGAGGTTTGTAGAAAGCAATTCAATATTCATTACCAACTAATATTCTGAAGAGTTTGTAGAAAGCCATCCAATATTCATTAAAGCCTGTGGCTGATTTCACTGTTCTTTGACATAGCTGTGTTTTCAGTGATTAACTCTAGACTTTTCCTTAAATTAATTAGCTATCTTAGTAAATTTTAATGAAAAAATAAAAAGAACTTGATTAGACAGCTATAGAGATCTATGTAACATATTATGCATCCTGACTTGAGAGTAGATACAAAAGCAGCACAAATTGGGTTAATTTAAACTCAAACAAAAGGTCAGTTCGCAAAAAGTAAAGACCTGTGTGACCTCTTGTTCAAATCCTGGAAGCTATAAATCCTACTAAATTACTTAGGGCTTTGTTAAGCAAGCCCAACAAAAGATAACCAACATTGTAATTATTATTCAATGATGGACTGAATAATAAGCCTGGTTTTTATTTGTCAAAGCAACAGACCTTAAGTCATTTGTAAAGCTATTCTAATGAATAGTGGAAGGCTGTGGGTTACATAAGCAATTAAAGAAAAATCATAAAAACCAAACACCTAGAATTGCTAAAACCTTAAAAGTATCCATTAAGCGTTGTGAAAGTCAAGCTTGCAAGGGTAAATAAAATGCAAAATACAAGAACAAAATCTATTTAGGTTTCACAATCTCCAGTGTCTCATTTTTATCAAAAGTTCAGCCAAATAAAGAAGAAATTTAAAAACCTGTAGGACTCCAAACCACAAGTTAAGTGACCTTGGGTTTTTGTTGTGAAGTATCTCAAAAAAGGCAGCAGGATGTTCTGTAAACCAAAAGTTTTAAAATCTTGGTAACATTTTATGGCGTTTTAAAAGTACTTTTTAAAAAAATAACAATTAACAAATGACAGGAAGAAAATCCTATCCTTAACTATTTTAAGACGTATTTTGTGTTTTATTTCTCATGCAACATATAATGCAAAGTGTTTTATAAATGCCCTTAAAATTGACTATTATTTTGAAGTGCTATATTTCTTGAAAGAATGCTGATTACTTCTAATCATTAATAGAAATAATTTTGAAAATACATTTTTATTGAATTCTAACACTTAATACTGCCCAATTATTGACAATATGCATTTCCTTTGTAAATGAAAATTAGAGAAGCCTTCAGCTAACAATTATTATTTTCTAACTCTATTTCTGTTATTGATTTAAAAATTACAAATGAGAAGATAAAATGACACCTTTTGAAAAGAATTGGAGTCCTTCTTGAAATGTAAACTGCTTATTTTTCGGTCTGCAGGTCTATGTTTGAATGTCAAAAGTCTGTGTTTTTGGCTTTGTATGATAATTTATATGAATAGTTTTGAGTGGGCAGTCTCCAAGGTTATAGAGATCTTGTATAATTATTCTATTGGAAAAATTTTATAAACACAGAGCAAAATGTCAAACCCTCCAGTATATTCCTACAACATGAATTCAAGAGAAAAGAGTGTCATTGTGAAGTAAAAATACTGTAAGCTGACCTATGGGATTTGGTTTGGTTTTATGTGAATCTAAAGAAAAAAGAAGCTTTCTATCGTATGTGGAAGCCACTGAAACCTCCTGGTTTTGGCATTTTCACCAGGACTCAAATGTCTGGCAAACGCAACATTCTTTTTCTAAGAAAAGAGGTTTGCAAAGTTCAGAAAACCTTGGACATCAAATAGGTCTTATGAAACAACATTTTGATGATTTAAGTATAAATGAATGAGAAACATATGATTAAATTTCTCTTAAAATACACATGGGTTTAAAAATTAAGGGCAAAAGTCCTTAGCAAAATGAGTTTTTAGTTTTACAGAATCTAAAGGTTTGAAAAATAGTGCAAGTTGTCTGACAAACCCAAGGTACAGCTGGATTCTTCACTATTTTGTTGGTAGCACCAATCGGTTCTGACATCAGACACTGTGGGTTTCTGTCTCGTTCAAGAGGTGAGTCAGATGTATTCTTGACATTGTAGTATAATCATCAGCAAGGTGGGTGCACCAATCACTAAGGTCTAATAGTTCAGATTCTATGTTAAATCATCGAATGCTCTGTTTACATCTGCATTTTACAATCGTTCATTCCAGGAAATTAGAAAGAGCTCCCAAATATTTGAAGACAGATCTAATCTCCCCCTTCTTTTGCAAAATTCAGAAGTGCTAGTTAGATAAAATGCTAATGTTTTCCGAAGTGTGGAATGCAGACTATCTATGTCAAAAATACTAAAAATGCAGACTCCTAGTCCTTTTCTCAGATTTGCCATACCTAAATCTCTAGAGGCAGGGCTGAGAATCTCCATATTATACAATCTCTGATTCGTATGCCCTCTACAACATTGAGAATCACATTTCTAATATATGAGGTGAGTACTATTGGATTTCACCAGGAAAGGGCCAAGATCATTTTCTGTGGATGACTTGAATATCACTTTGGTTCAATTTCTAGATTGAAAGATCCCCATGGGCAGGAACTGTCTCCGCTCATGCTTACCAATGCATCTCCAGCCCTGGATCAGTCATACAGTAGGCTCTTGATAGTTGATCAATTTTAAAAAAAACAAAAGAAGAGGTACACATTTTTCTTTAAAACTTTTGCATGCAATAACATATTTTAAAATATTTCAGGTCTAAAATAGACCTGACAGATACTAAATATTCCTCTATTCAACACTTTATTTTCTATCTGATTTTACTATTGGCTCTGAACATGTAAATGGAGGAATATTTAAATAACCTTGTATACCAGAATTACAAAGAAATAACAACATATTATGGCCTTTGTCTAAGTAATATCAATCCACCTAAATTGAAACCCCTTTTCTAAATCTCATGAATAATTCTGTCAGGAGAGTAAATGGTAAATCCAGGATACAGTATCTTTACACAGTTACTTGCTTAATGACTCCCTGTCTGTATCTGGTATCACAGGAACAAGCAGAAAGTTTATCCCTGTAAGGTGATACTATGAAAGAAAAATAAGTGATGAATCACAATCAGTTAAAAATTTATGCCAAAAGATACAAAGAAATGTAATGACAGGAGAAAAAAATACCTTAATATATGTAATTATTATTAAAAGTATTCTTCTAAGTATAAAAGTTGCACATGTACTCTTTTTCTGTTTGTAAAGAAACTTTATGTTTGCTTAGTTTGGTGACCATCCCCATCATAACATCTCGAGTTGTCAATTTGTTTCTATGTTTACACACACAGGTATACATACCACACAGATGTATTTTTAAATTATATTAAAACTTGAATATGTAAGTTTATTTTTTCCAGTTAATCCAATAGTGATATTTTCCTGTTAGCAAATATTTCTTTTTTTAATGATTACAAAATAGCTCATCTAAATTACTTAACTATCCCCATGTTTTTACACATCTAGGTCACTTAGCAGTGTTAACATTATAAAAAATGTTCTCTCTTAATTATTGGCATGTATTTTTAAGTACATCCCTAATTATTATCTTAGGAGGGACTCAATATAGAACTGATAATGAGAGTGAATATATTTTGAGCATTTTCTATTGGTCTGACCCTGAGCTAAACCCTTTGTAAGTATTAGCTCATTTATCTCTCACAAAATACCTATGAAGTAGGTATAAGTTACTATCTTAACGTTCTCAGGGTCAAGAAGCTAGTAAGGGGTAAAGTCAGAGTTTGAACCCAGGATTGGCCCTTTCCAAGGCCTGTGCTCTTCATCTCAATGAAATTAGTGTGTCAAAGAATGTTTGAACTATTTTAAGGTTTAATACTGAGTGGCTGTGCCAAAAAGTTATGCCAATTTGAACATCTTGTAAGAATCAATAGTGTTAATTGGTTTGATAGAAAAATAAAAATGTAAATATTTACAACATACATGAAAATATTTTAACTTCTATATCTTTCTCATTAAGGCAGCTGAATATTGCTGTTTATATATTTTTTCCATTTCCATTTCTGTAAAATCTTTTTTGGCTTTTGCTTTTTAGAAAAACTCAGAGTCCTTTTCTTTATTGATTTTAAAAAAACTTTATTTTTTCCATTTTGGCATTTGTCTTTAATTTTGCGTATGATATTTTTGATTTACAGAATAATTCATTTTTATGAAAAAAAGAAATATTGATTTCCTGTGTGCTATTTGGGGGGTGGGGTTATGTTTAATAAGCAAATCCCTTTTCATGTGCACCTAAAGTTATAATTTTATTTTGTTTTCATTCTTCATATTTAACTCTCTACGTCATCTGGATTTTGTTTTGCTGTCTAAGAACCATTTGTTAAAGATTAATTTATTCCTCATTATTTTGGATTAATTAATATGCATTTTATAGACTTTCTGTGTATAAAAGGGTATATAATCAGCAAATAGCATTTTATTTCTCATTTCCAAGTTTTGTTTCAATTTTTTTTTCTTTTCTGATTGCACTAAGATTTCAGATGCAACAGGCAACTGAAGTAACAGTAGCGAGTGTCTTCATCTTGTTCCTTAGTTTGATGCTTCTTACTGGAGAATACTTCTAACAGCAGCAAGTTTCTAACATTTTTGAATTTATTTGTTTACTCTTATAATAAATATTTATTGAGCAACAATTACTTGTTGACTTTTATTTTAAATACTTGAGATATACTTATGAACAAAATTCCCAGCTTTGAGGAACTTATTGTATGATTATTGTAGATTATTTTTAGCATTTCCAAGGTAAACACAACTGGGTAACAACATATTTCTTATTTACACAAAATTAATTATTGATAATATTTTGATAATTATGAGTGAGACAGGTCCGTAATTTTCTTTCATATTTTAATTTCGATATCTAATTTTGTTATTATATTGGTTTTATAGAATGGAATAAGGAGGAGTCCTTTTTATTTTTTTCTGTAAGAAGTTATATGATTAGAAAAATGTGTTCCTTGAAAGTTTGGTAGAACTCACTTATAAAGCAATTTGGGCAGGATATTTTCTTTGTGGGAAGACTTAAAATTATGGATTCACTTTTATGGTTGTCAGACTACTCAGCATTTCCATTTTTAAAAAAATCAGTTTTATTCCCTTCATTTATTTCAAATCTATTGCTGTAGATTTATTGATAGTATTCATCTTTATTTTTGTAAAAAAGTTTAGTGTTTGTTTACTCTTTCATTCTTAGCATTGATACCTCTGTTTTTTCTGTTTCTTTTTTTTTGATTAATCACAAAAGAGGTTTATCTAAATTACAAATTTTAAAAATCAACCCATTTGATTAAATTTATTATTACAAGTACTTCTTTTCTTTTCTTTTCTTTTTTCTTTTCTCTTCTCTTTTCTTTTCTTTTGAGATGAGGTCTCACTCTGACATCCAGACTGGAGTGAAGTAGTGCACAGTTCGCTGCGACCTCCACCTCCTGGGCTCAAGTGATCCTCCTATACCTCAGCCGCCTGAGAAACTGGGACTACAAGCACATGCTACCACACCCAGCTAATTTTCTTAAGTTTTGTAGAGATGGAGTTTCACTATGTTGCCCAGGCTGGTCTCAAACTCCTGCTCTCAAGTGATCCACCCACCTCGGCCTCCCAAAGTGCTGGGATTACAGATGTGAGCCACCACACCTGGTTATATTTTCTTTTATATTAATTTTAGTGCTAATATCTATTTTCTCTCCCAATCTTTTGGAGTTTCATTTTCTTCTAATATTCTGAGGTTTCTTATGTTGTTCTTACTCTATTCTAGCTCCTTAGCCCATTAATTTTTGGAATTTTAATTTATTATTTTATAATAAGTATACAAGGCCACACATTATTCTTGAAGTACTGCTTTTAGACATCCCATTATTCTGATATGCGAGTTTTCATTACTTTTTAATTCTACATAGTATTCTAAAATTTCTATGTAATTTCTTCTTTGAACCATAGCTACTTATGTTTTTAAATATAAAATGTTTTATAGTGTCAACCTTATTATGTTGCAGGTAGAAAAAATCTCTGTAGACTACTTCTTCACTGAAATTAGTTAAAATTTTTTAGTGTCCAGTATGTGATACATTTTTATAAATACTCCATGTATGCTTGATAATAATGTTTATTTTCTAATTGTTAGGTATAGAATTTTCTATGTGACCAACAGATCAACCTTTTTGAGTTGTTCAAATATTCTCTATTTTTGTTGAATTATTTTTTAACATATCATTAATTTAGAAGTTTCTTAGTTCTGTAATTATTAATATGAATATCTTTTTTCTCATTATAATCTCATTAATTTTGTTTATATATTTAGAGTATATGTTATTATGCAGGTATGTATTTATAATTATTTTATCTTTCTAGTAATTCATTCTTTAATTATTTGGAAAGATCCTCCTTAACTTGCCTTTGTAACTCTCTCAAATTCTGCCCTGTGTGTCTCTTCCTTGGCTGACTTTAATGTATCCTTTCCCCATAATAGCCCATGACTCTGAGTATACATTCTCAGTGAGTTCTCCGTCCTTGGTTTATGGATGCATAACTCTAATCTCTGACTCTGTCTTCATATGCCTTTCTTCTCTGTGACTCTGTGTCTCAAATCTCTTGCTTTTTTCTTATAAGGCAAAAAATTAGTGCCCACCCTAAATCCAGGATGATCTCATCTTGTGATACTTGGTTTAATTACATTTGCGAAGGCAAGTAGTTGGAATTTGGATATATCTTTTGGGGGCTTGCTATTCAATCCATTACAGCATTTCAGTTTGGGACATTTCTATTGACCTATCTCTATGCACACTGATTCTTTCTTTGGATGTATTCTCTATATAATGGTCCCATTGAAGGTATTCTTCCTTTCTGTATTTTGATAATCATCATTGTGTTTTAATTTTTTATTAGAGTTTATCTCTCTGATTATATTACTCTCTGTTCCTGCATATTGCCTACTTTTTTCATTAAAGCCTTCAAATATTACCATATTAACTAACATATTAATCATAGTGATTTTATGTTCTTTTCTGATAATTTATAATCTGTATGATATCAGAGTTTGGTTCTAATGCTTGCCTTCTATTCTCTATTCAGAATGTGTTTTTTCTTGCCTTTTAGTATGCCTTGTAAACAGGCCCTTAATGAGGTTTTATTTTAATCTGGCTAAGAGTTAAGCTGTGTTTAATATTTCCTGTAGCTGTGGGTGCCAGATGCTCCAAATTCTTCTAGCATACTTGTTTTTGTCTCTCCTGTTGTCTTTGGACTTCCCTAAGTACTCCTCCTGACAGAGTCTGCATTTTGAAGTTCTTTCAAAAGAACTCTGTTTTTACTAGAGTTCTGTTGGTTAGTGATATGGTGTGGTGAAGGAGCAGCATTTTATAATCATCTGATTAAAGCTGTGTTTTAGTGGGCCTGGTCTTTGATTTTCAATGTTTCTTGAATTTCTCCTATCTCCTTTTTTCAGGTGAGACAGAAAAACTAGAGAAGGCTAGAGTTGGAAAAATTTCCTCCCCATGAGTGGATAAGGCTCTGGTAAATTATTTCCCTAGCAAATGTCACTTTATTAAGGAGAAGGCTCTGGACATCTTTCACAGTGCTTACTGTTCCCCTCCCCCCTATCAGAGCCACAGGAGATCTTTCTCAGCTTTTTCACTATGAAAAACTGGTGAATAAAACTCTACAAAGTGGAAACAAAACCCACAACAGAGTGAGCACTCCCCTAAGACTGTGTTCTGCAGGGATTTCTTCTCCTCAAGTTAGTCCACGTTTCATCTCCAGCAATTTGTCAAAATTATCACTTAAGTGTCCCTATGAGTTTTACGGCCCTGCTGGCTTATTTGCTAGATGAACAGATCTTAGATGTGACTCTGAATTTGCCTGTATCTCCGGATTTGGGGAAGGTGGTTTGCCTTTAAAATTCAGTTCTCTTATGGGTCCAAGAAAAGCTGATTATTTAATTTGTTCAGCTTTTTCTAGTTGTAAGGACAGGCATGATGGCATTAAAGCTCTTTACATGTTAGAGCTGAAACAGAAGTCCAGTTTTTTTCTTTTAAATATGTGCATATTTATTTTTTGGTCCTTAATATGGTGTATTTATGTGAGTGTCCTATATTCACTTGAAAATAATACGTGTTTTGCTACTCTTGGGTGGAAGCCTCTATAAATATCAATGAGGTCACCTTGGTTGGTAATATTCTGTGGGTCTTTTATATCCTTAATAGATTTTTCTCTACATATTTTTCCTTAGTGAGAGAAACCCAACTATAACTGTGGATTTAGTTTACCATATTGTTATTTATATTCTATTTCTTCTAATTTCTTTCTTTTGTGCCTTTTTCTACTATCTTTTGGATTAATTGATAATTTTGATGATATATTTTTATCATTCTTGGCTTTTTAGTGGTACCTCTTTTTAAATTTTAGAGTGGTTGCTCTATCGTTTGCAATATACACATTTTAGTCAACACAGTCTACCTTCAACAATATTATTTTACCTTTAATGTAAGAACTGTATATGCATATATTTCCATTTCCCTCATTCTTTGTACTTTTGTTGTCGTTTATTTTACTCCTACATATAATTCAATAATAATTTGTTCCTATTCTTGCTTTAGTTAATTTATCTTCTAAAGTAATTAAAAATAAAGTACATACTTTATATTTACTCTAATGTTAACTATTTTCAGGGCTCTTTTGTTTCTTTGTGTAAATCCAAATTTGAAATCTCTCCTTTTTATGTACTTAAGAGAGATTTGTTGTTGTTGTTGAGACGGGGCCTCACTCTGTTGCCGGGCTGGAGTGCAGTGGCGTGATCTTGCCTCACTGCAACCTCCGCCTCCAGGTTCAAGCGATTCTCCTGCCTCAGCCTCATGAGTAGCTGGGACTACAGTCGTGAGCCACCATGCCCAGCTAATTTTTGTATTTTTAGTAGAGATGGGGATTCACCATGTTGGCCAGGATGGCCTCGATCTCTTGACCTCATGATCTGCCCACCTCGGCCTCCCAAAATGCTGGGATTACAGGCATGAGCCACCACGCCTGGCCAAGAGAGCTTTTATTTTACCATCATTATTGAAAGATCTTTTTCTGGGTACTGATTTCTAGTTAGCTAAGTTTTTATTTTTTCCTTTTAGTGCTTTATTGTTTTCTGGCTTATACAGTTTCTCATGAGAAATGTACTTCAATTAAAAAAAATTAAGCTATTTGCCCTCAATGTGTTTAGTTGTTTTTGCTCTAAAATTTAAACTCTGGTTGGAGTTTTTAGAGCCATTTTGATCTGTGTCTTGTTTTCTATCATTAATACTGAAAATTATCTGCCTGGGCAACATAGTGAGACCCTGTCTCTACAAAATTTTTTCACAAATTAGCTGGGCATGGTAGCATCCACCTGTAGTCTCAGCTACTCAGGAGGCTGAGGTGGGAAGATTGCTTGAGCCAGGAGGTCGAGGCTGCAGTGATCCATGATTGCACCTCTGCCCTCTAGCCTGGGTGACAAAGTGAGACCCTGTCTTAAAAAAGAAAATTCCTGGCCAGTATCTCCTCAAATATTTTTTGCCTTGTTATCTGTTCTCCTTCATAGATTCCAATTACACATATATTAGACCATTTTATATTGTCTCACAGGCTCAAATGCTCTTTTTCCTCACCCTTTTCTCCTTGTGTTTCAGTTTACATACTTTATACTGTTTTATCAAGCTCACTAATTCTTTGCTGGGCCATGACCAGTCTTCTGAGTAGACTGTCAAAGAGATTATCTCTGAGGCCATGTTTTTGCTTTTAGCATTTCCATCCACCTATTTTATAGTTACACTGTTCTGCTAAAATTCATGCATGTTTTACACATTTACTCTAAATCTTTGATTATATTTAAAGTTATGATAAATTCCATGCCTTATATTTCCAACATTGATTATCTCAGGTTGGGTTCTGTTGATTATTTTATCTCTTGACAACTTTTTTCTTGCTTTTTAAATATCTCATACTTCTGGTTGAATGTCAACATTATCTGTAGAAGAATAGTACAAATGGAGGTAAGCCATATCTATACCAGATAATTGGCATGCTATTTCTTCTATCAAAGTATGAGTCAATCTAGTCAGTTTTTAGTCATGTTTGTGCTTGTTTTTGTTGCTGTAGTTATTTTCTATGTACTACAGGCTTCGAATTCCCCCAGGAGTGGTTTGTAGCTTTTCACATGGGGCCTGAAATACTAAAAGGTTTTCTAGTATTCCTATTTTACCCTCAGCTTTCAAAAATCCCTGCTTGCCTGTACAATAGAAGGTATCTCTCATAGTTTTGTCTCTTTCACAAAGAGTTCTTTCATTAGTTGCTAAATGCTTGTCTTGTGGTGGGGAAAGAGGGATTGTTAGTTCTCTTGTTCCAGCCTCGTATTAGGCAGGCCCTGTGCACCTGGGGATGAGGTTTTTGTAGCACCCCTGCCTCCCAATCCATAGTATCCAAATTCTTCCTTGAATCTGTGAGAGACTTTGGTGGTAAATAATTTCCTGCCCCTCTGCCAGCAGTCATAGATCAGTTTTGTATCAGCACAGAGCCTTGTATAGGAGAAACTTTCTTGTCCCCCTCTCAGAGGCAGTCAGCTTTTACTTCTGCCCCTTCCTGGGAATTAGTAGATCTTTGCCTGACTTCTAGGAGTGGTTTGTTTTCGGTTTGTTTTTGTCCTTCCTCCAAAAGCAGAAGGGTTTTGCTTCTATCCTATTATCAAAAACAATGAATTTTTGCCTGGTCCCTGGAGGTGAAAGGGTTTCCTGCCCATCACTCCTAGTGTCCTAAGGCTTTTGTTTTGTAGAAGAGAGAGGTCCTTGTAAGTTTTATGGTTTTATGCCAAAATATCACTGACAGTATTTTCCCTCTGTTCTCCTGCCTTGCCCTGAATTTTTCTCATGAGTATCCAGTAGAAATCCACAGGAATGAGTCTGTAAATTGGTGTAAACTCTCCTTGTATCTGGGGCTTCCAGTTACTCTATAGTGTCTTGCTAAATCATGATTGGGCTTTAAGAAATTTTTTAAAAACTTAGTTATTTTTTCTTAGCCATTATTATCATGGTTCCTGCAGCCTCTCATGGTCTGTCAAAGGGGAAACAAAGGGGAATTTATTTACCTGATCTCTCCTTGGAGGGACTTCTCATTCTTTTGAATTTAATTAATCTGGTCACTTCCTGATAATTTAAAGAACAATTATGACGTTGTATCTGGCTTTTTCTCAATATTAAGGTGAGTACAAAGTTGTTTTGTGGCTTTTTATAAGCAGAACTACAACTCTAACACCACGCATATTGAAAGCCTAAAATTGCACCCTATCTTGATGCTCCATTCTCATCTCAAATAATAAAAGGATTGCTGAGGCCGGGCGCGGTGGCTCACGCCTGTAATCCCAGCACTTTGGGAGGCTGAGGCGGGTGGATCACGAGGTCAGGAGATGGAAACCATTCTGGCTAACACGGTGAAACCCCGTCTCTACTAAAAATACAAAAAATTACCCGGGCGTGGTGGCGGGCGCCTGTAGTCCCAGCTACTGGGGAAGCTGAGGCAGGAGAATGGCGTGAACCTGGGAGGCGGAGCTTGCAGTGAGCCCTAGATAGCAACTCTGCACTCCAGCCTGGGCAACAGAGAGACTCCATTTCAAAAAAAAAAAAAAAAAAAAGGATTGTTGAACAGTTTAACTCTCATCTTTCACTTTCCAATTCATATACTGTTATTGTTTAATACTTAAGTTTTGTATTTATTCACTCCACAAATTGAAAACCATTTTTAGAAGTATCATATTTGTAAAGACACTTTCTCTCATCTTTTACTTGTATGTTTACGTTTGTGTTCACCACTCAACCTGAATCTCTTAATGTTCCTTGGTGTGTTTTTTCCTTCAGAATTTAATTTAGATGAAGCATTTTTGGTGTTGTTTATCCCTTCATGTATTTAGTTGACTCTTGTTTTTGAGAGATAAATTAGTTAAAAACAAAATTCTAGGTTGGTAGTTATTTTCTCTCTTTGAAACTTTGAAAAAGTTTAAACTATGTTTTAGTTGCCACTGTTGTAATTGAGAACACTGCCGATCTTGGTAATTAATCCATTCTTTCTATCTGGATCATTTAAAGTTTTTCTCTTTTTCTTTGGTGGTTTTAATCCCTAGTTTTCCTATAATGTGTCCAGATATGAATTTCTTTTTATTTGTATGTCTTGTTATATATTGTGCTTCCTGTATCTGGGCTTCAGTACTCCAAATAGACATATATTAGACCTTCTTATTTTACCCTGCCTATGTCTTAAGCTCTTTTTTTTAAGAAATAACATTTTACATTTTCCTAACTTTGCTGCATTTTGCATGAGTTCCCAATGTAGTTTTTCTGTTTATGGATTCTTTCTTCAACTATGGCTAAATTAATGAACCAAATTATTGAGTGTTTGCTTTTACCTATTGTATTTTTTCATTTATTGAAATTCTTTTTTAATATGACAATTTCTGAAGTTTTATATCAGTTTTTAATTGAATACTTACTTTTCTAAAATATGTATACTAATTATATCCATATTCTGTCACTCTAATTTTCAACAATTACATAATATGGGTGTTGTATCAGTCTTTTTAGGCTGCCACAATGAAATATTATAGACTTAGTGGCTTAAAAAGCAGACCTTCATTTTCTTAAAATTCTAAAGGATGGAAGTCCAAGATTAGAGTGTCACATGGTGAAGTTCTGATGAGCACTTTCCTGGTTTGCAGATGGTGACTTTCTCACTGTGTCCTCACATGGTATAGACAGAGAGATATGGTGTCCCTTTCTCTTCTTATAAAGGCAATAATCCGTAATAAGGGCCTCATTCTCATGCTGTCATCAAAAACCAATTACCTCCTAAAAGCCCTGTCTCCAAATACCATCACACTGGAGTTTAGAGATTCCACGTATGAATTTGACGGGGATAAAATTTAATCCATAGCAATGGTCTAAATAACTTGCATTTTATTTCTGTCCGTTCTTGTAGTGACTTGACTTGAGGAAACTGAAGCCCAGAGATGTATGCTGGTAGTCAGAAATCTTCCTTATCCATGACTGCTTCAACTCTCTTCAAAACAAGATCAGCTTTCTACTTCCCCGTCATTCTTAGTTTCACTCTCCCCACAACAGTGTTGATGTAATAGAAATTTGGCTGGTTCTGCTACCTTCTGGTCCAAGTAAGCTTCCTGCTGCTCCAGTTCCCTGTACACCAACCCCTTGCTCAGGTCTAGGATCCCAGTCTCCAAAGACCTGAATTGAGCTCCTCCAGCATATGAGGGAGATATTCTCATACAAATCAACAACAAAATCCATTATAAAGTTACTTAAACTGTACATGCTCAATTAGAAATTATGTGTACAGTTTATTTTTAAAAGTGATCTGGATGATCTAGATCCTTTATCATTACATTATTTTCTAGGTCATTCTTTTTTAATATAATGATAAAATAGAAGAATTAATCATAATAGATTGTTCTTTTAGAATCTTTTTTATTCTAGGCTGCTGTTGAAGTAAAAGGAGGATAAACTGTCAAGTAATTCTTATTGTATAATAGAAGAAATTAAGTTTCAGAATAAAAGATACTTTTACTGTGCCTTTCAGGACTGTAATGCAGCCAGAGAATTACAGTTCTGATATTTCTTTTAACTAGATAGTATCTTCCGTTTTTAAAATATAAGCATTCATGTTTAGTCTGAAGTTGCTTAAAAATGTGTTCATGACTTGGCACATACGGCTAAAAGAGAGAGAATCCAATGTTATATAGAAAATACAGACATGGTACAATGGTTAATTTACAGCTACTTTTAGCACATTTTCTCTTTACTGAGCTGAAATTAAACAGGATCTTTTGGTGTTTTTGTGTCATAGATAGATGTATATTTTCATCTGGACATTTTTTACCCTATTAAAATAGAATTTTAACAACAGGGAAAACACTCATGACATCCATAAATGAGTATAAAAGAATAAAAAATTGTAAAACTCTATAAGATCCTAGAACATTTTCTATTAAATCTTCCCCAAATGCATTATTCTGAAAAAATTAAAGTATACAGAAGAATTGAAGGAATAGTATCATAAACACCAATGCACATTTCACCTGAATTCAACAATTGTTATCAACGTCACATTTGCTTTCTATCTCTAAACACACACACACACACACACACACACACACACACACACAATTAATGTGGTACTATTTGAAAGTAACTATCAGAGATCATGCCATTTCATTCCTAAACAGTTTAATACGTACCTTCTGAAGATAAGGACGTTCTCCTATGAAAATAAATAATTCCTCAATAAAATAAGGTATCCAGTATATATTCAACGTTCAATTGTCCCCAAATGTCCTTTATTAATTTTTATTTTCTGTCCAGGATCCAATCAAAGATCCTGCATTCCATTTGGCAGTTATGTCTCTTTAGCACTTTTACACTTAGAACAATCCTTCTACCTTCTTTTCCTATGTCATTGATTTTTGGAAGTTCCCAGGACAATTTTCTTTCATCATTATCCACTTTCTGAGTTTGTCTGATTGTTTCTCATGTTACTGTTTAATTTGGTTCTTTATTGCCTATAAACTGGAGGTTCAGAGACTTCAGATTCAGCTTAAATTTTTCTGGCAGTGATACGTCATGGGCAATACAGTTCACTTCATATTTCATTGCATCAAGTGACACATGCTAGGTTGTCTCTTATGAACAATGCTAAATTTGGTCACGTAGTAAAGGTGGGGATTTCCAGATATCTCCATGGTAAAGGTACATTTTCTTTTCTTATAAATTGTGTTTGGGGTGGTTACACTTTCACACCAAGTTTCCTTTTCCCCAACTATCTTCCCCGGAATGATTATAAATTACATTCATGATATCAGCTTATATCATGAACCAGCTCCTCGTCTTGCATAGGACCAAGGCCAAATCTCATGTTCTCTTGTGGCTGAAAAACTTCAGCTTCTGGTCATTAGTATATATGCTTGACCACCCCACTGCAATTCTCAGCCTTGTATAACATCTTGCACATTTAAGATACTTTGTGGTATCTTGTACACCAAAAACTCTAGATTTGAATATCCTTATCACTTTTCCTAATTTTTCATTATTTCTTTTGAGCTTGACTATGTTGTTTTATTTTATTTGTTATTATTTCAATAGTTTTTTAGGTAACAGATGGTGTTTGGTTACATGGATAACTTCTTTAGTGGTAGTTATCCTGAGATTTTGGTGGACCATCACCTGAGCAGTGTACACTGTTCTCAATGTTAGCCTTTTGTCTTTCACTCCACTCCCAACCTTCTCCACTGAGTCCCCAGAGTCCATTATATCATTCTTATGCCTTTGCATGCTCATAGCTTAGCTCCCACTTATAAGTGAGAATATGCAATGCTTGGTTTTCCATTTCTGAGTTACTTCACTCAGAGTAATGGTCTCCAATTCCAACCAGATTGCTGCAAATGCCCTTATTTTGTTCCTTTTTTATGACTGAGTAGTATTCCATGGTATATATATGTAACATCTTCTTTATTCACTCGTTGGTTAATAGGCATTTAGGCTGGTTCCATTTTGTTACAATTGCAAATTTTGCTGCTATAAATATCCATGTACAGGTGTCTTTTTCATATAATTATTTATTTTCCTCTGGGTAGATACCCAGTAGTGGTGAGAGGTGAATCCAGCTGAGTTTCTGGGTCGGGTGGGGACTTGGAGAACTTTTGTGTGTAGCTAAAGGATTGTAAATGCACCAATCAGCATTCTGTGTCTAGTTAAAGGATTGTAAAAGCACCAATCAGAGCTCTGTAAAATGGACCAATCAGCAGGATGTGGGCGGGGCCAAATAAGGGAATAAAAGCTGGCCACCTGAGCCAGCAGTGGCAACCAGCTCAGGTTCCCTCCCATGCTGTGGAAGCTTTGTTCTTTGGTTGTTCACAATAAATCTGGCTGCTGCTCACTTTGGGTCCGCACTACCTTTATGAGCTGTAACACTCACTGTGAGGGTCTGCGGCTTCATTCCTGAAGTCAGCGAGACCACGAACCCACCAGAAGGAAGAAACTCCAGACACATCTGAATATCTGAAGGAAAAAACTCCAGACACACCATCTTTAAGAGCTGTAACACTTGCTGTGAACATCTGCGGCTTCACTCCTGAAGTCTGAGAAGGGAGAAACTCCAGACACATCTGAATATCTGAAGGAACAAACTCCAGACAGACCATCTTTAAGAACTGTAACACTCACCACAAGGATCCACGGCTTCATTTTTGAAGTCAGCGAGACCAAGAACCCACCAGAAGGAACCAATTCCGGACACAGTGGGATTGCTGGATCAAATGGTAGTTCTACTTTTAGTTCTTTAAGGAGTCTACATACTGTTTCCCATAGTGGTTGTACTAGTTTACATTCCCACCAGCAGTGTAAAAGTGTTCCCTTTTCACCACACCCATGCCAACATCTTTTTTTTTTTTGATTTTTTAATTATGGCCATTCTTGCAGGAGTGAGGTGGTATTGCACTGTGATTTTGATTTGCATTTCCCTGGTAATTAGTGATGCTGAGCATTTTTTCATGTTTGCTGGTCATTTGTATATCTTCTTTTGAGAACTGTCTAATCATGTCCTTAGCCTACTTTTTGATGGGATTATTTTATTTTTTTCTTGCTTATTTGTTTAAGTGTCTTGCAGATTCTGGATATTAGTCCTTCGTCAGATGCTTAGTTTGTGAATATTTTCTCTCACTCTGTGGGTTGCCTGTTTACTCTGTTGATTATTTCTTTTGCCGTGCAGAAGCTTTTTTAGTTTAATTAGGCCCCATCTATTTATTTTTGTTTTGTTGCATTTCCTATGCAACAAAAGTTAGTCATGAATTCTTTGCCTAAGCCAATGTCTAGAAGAGTTTTAATGATGTAATATTCTAGAAGTTTTATGGTTTCAGATCTTAGATTTAAGTCTTTGATCCATCTTGAGTTGGTTTTTGTATAAGGTGAGAAATGAGGATCCAGTTTCATTCTTCCACATGTGGCTAGCCAATTATCCTAGCAGCATTTGTTAAATAGGGTGTCCTTTCCCTACTTTGTTTTTCTTTGCTTTGCTGAAGATCAGTTGGCTGTAAGTATTTGTCTTTATTTTTGCCTTCTCTATTCTGTTCCATTGGTCTACGTGCCGATTTTTATACCAGTACCTGCTATTTTGGTGACTATGGCCTTGTGGTATAGCTCGAAGTCAGGTAATATGATGCCTCCAGATTTATTATTTTGCTTAGCCTTGCTTTGGTTCTGTGGGCTCTTTTTTGATTCCATATGAATTTTAGGATTTTTTTTTTAGTTCTGTGAAGAATGATGATGGCATTCTGATGTACTATGTATGTTTATTTTAAACCAGTACTTGTGTATGTTTTGGTACTAGGAGGCCTATTTAAGCTCATTTCGGACCTAAGATTGTCCCGGCAGGTACATGAGTCCAGGAGAGAAATCTAAGGAGGGAGAAGAAGAAAGGAGGAGAAGGGAAGGAAGGGAGGAGAAGCAGAGGAGCAGGAAAGGAGGAAAGGAAGGAGGAGGAGGAGAAGGAGGAAGAAGAAGAAGAAAAAAAGTCAATGGCCTATTAGAAAGGATTCTTAGATAAAAGCAAGTTTTCTTTGCAGTATTTGTATGCCTTCTGTTGCTTTTGGCCATAAGGACAGTGCTCTGCTGGTGAATTCATTTTCTAGATGCAGCAAGAGCAGGTATGCTATGCTTATGTCAGAGCAGGTGATTGGGTGAGAAGGATAAGCAGAAAGATTTTGAAACTGACTCTTAGGCTTCTCTGTCTTTGCTAGCTGGAGCTAACTCATCTTGGAATAATTAGTTCTTTTAATAAAAGTAATGACTATAAAAATAGAAGTTCTTTTAATTTAATAAATTCAATAGGTATTATTTATATAAATGGGTTTTGATGTCTCTACTGTTTTCAACTTCTTCAATGTTGAAACATTTTCATTTTCTGAAGATGAACTTGATTTCTGAAAACAGTTGGAATTTGTGAACTAAGCCTGGTAACTAAGAACTGTGAAATAAACAAAGTAATACCAACTTGGTAACATCAAAAATATTTTCACTGAAAGTACACGAAATACTGAAATGAATTATGAGCCAATTATTATGCCATAGTTTGCACCTATTTATGAATATCATATGTTTATGATCCATAAATAACATTTATTGATTTACTGTTTAATAATCATACAAACACAAGAATTATATTTTCATTGTAACAGTGTGAAACTTCGAAAAAGCTTTTTTTAGTTATTATGTTGCAATTGAGAGCTAAATAGAGAGCTGCTTCACTTCATTCTCTCCCTTCTCTCTTTCCTTCCTGTATCACCTTTCTCTCTCTTATCATGTCATTCCTGCCCAAAAATACTTTGTGTGTTGGTATGGCCTTTGGCTTAAGCCCAGTATCTATCACTCAGAACACTATAATCTAGCCCCATCTCACTTAACATATTTCTTCTTTTTTAATTTTTTTGAGACAGGGTGTCACTCTGTCACCCAGGTTGGAGTGCAGCTGCATGATCATAGCTCACTGCAGCCTCGACCTCCTGGGCTCAAATGATCCTCCTGTCTCAGCCACCTGAGTAACTGGGACTAGAGGTGTGTGCCCTCACACTTGGATAATTTTTAAAATTGCTTTTGTAGAGATGAGGGTCTCACTATATTGCCCAGGCTGCTATTGAACTCTTGGCCTCAAGCAATTTTTCCACCTCTGCCTCCCAAAGTGCTGAGATTACAGGCATGAGCCTCTGTGCTTGGCCTTGATTTAACATATTTCTTATATTGTCTCTTCCACATATCTAGACAGTCTTCTTACTTTTCCTTTTTGTACATACTAGTTATTAATTTATTAATAATGCATTTATTAAATATTATGTTTATTAAACACCTATGAGGGACTGTGCTAAAATCTAGCAATGGAAAGACAAATAAGACATCTTTCTTAGCCTCAAGGAGCTCACACTATAGTGGACTTGCCAGGTAATAAACAATAATTTAACACAAGGTAAGAAGTGCAATTGTATCCTGGTTCTCAGACAAGACTGTGACAGGTTATTATTCCATTCATTTTTATTTCCCAGTACTATCTGTTTTTTTCCAGCCTAAAATAAAATAAAAGATAAAGAGTGAGCAGAGCCCCAGTGGCACTTTATGGAACATAAAATCCAACCTCCTAATTTTTCAGTGAGAAAAACTAAGTCTCACAGAGGACACACAATAAATTAACAGGATTAGAATTCAACCTCTAAACTCATAGCCCAGTGCCTATTAAGCTAGATTAATTGGCAGCCCATGAGAAGGTAACACAGGGAATATTAGACAGACACCTGGAATGTTGTAGCTGGTATTCCTCCAAAAGAAGATATTGTGACAAGAACTTGAATGCAGGTAGCTTTTCTTTTTAGACAAGCCTCACTCTGTTGCCCAGGCTGGAGTACAGTGGCATGATCACAGCTCACTGCAGCCTCAATCTTCTGGACTCAAGTGATCCTCCTGCCTCAGACTCCTCAGTAGCTAGGACAACAGGTGTGTGCCACCATTCCCAGCTAATTTTTTATTGTGTGTTTTGTAGAGACAGGGTCTTGCTATATTTCCCAGGCTGGTCTCAAACTCGTGAGCTTAAACAATCCTCCCACCTTGTTGAGATTACAGGCTTGAGCCACCAAGTCCAGCTGCAGGTAACTTTTTGAGGAGCTTCTCACGGTAAGTTTGAGTAGAAAGGGAAGACAGAAAAGCGAGCAGAATCCATAGGATGTGAATGAGAGTGAGTTCCCAATGTTAGCACCTGGGGCTCAAGCCTACTGGGAGCCCTCTGAGCCACTGTGCAGAATATGCCTCAGAATTATACCACAGAAGGACAAGGCACCTGAGGTATTTACCATTGACTCATTTTCCTCATCATTTTGAATGTTATTCTTGGGGCTATTAAATCCCCAGATTTAATCCCCACTCAAGCTGTGGACAGTCTGAAAAAGTTCTCCTGGAGCCAGAGAAAGGCCTCAGGCAGTAAAGCAGAAAGATTCCCTGTCAATGGTTACAGGAAATGTCCATCTTAGCTACAGGTGAACTCAGAGGTAACGTGGGGGTATGGCGCAGGGCATTCATGACATCTGCTATCTGGATGGATCGTGATTTTTTGAGAATTGAAAAAGTGATATATGTCATTTTGTTTTTATTGTCCTGCCCAGTGCCAGATCTAACCATGACTACCCTTGTCATTTCGTAGGTCATCATTGGATGTTACTGTTGCTCTTGAAAATTACTTCATTGTGACGATTTTGCTCTTTGTATCAAAAAGAAACATTCAATGCATTTGCTACATGACATTGCAAAGAGTTATAATCATTATCCTTACCCAAAATTTTCTCACCTACGAGTTATTTTTATATTGCTCTACATTTTTCTGTTATTTATTATAAAGAATTATGTATCTGGGACTTCTTAACTACCCAGGCAATAGTAATATTTTTCAAATTGAGGAGGGAGTAGTCATTTTCATTTTGTTCTAGCAGTGAGAAGACAGATGAAAGATGTTGTTTATATGGTTAAGTTTATGAGAGTTTAGTCACTTACAGTTCAAGGAAGTATCCAAGCATTCAGAAATGAATCTAAATTTCCTTACTCTGGAAGTTGGCCCTAAGCCCATTCTTTATTTTGGGATATGATTTGAGTTAGAAGTCCTGGGAGAATTGTTTTCTTTCTCTCTTTGTTTGCCTAGATTTTGTTTGTTTGTTTATTTTGCTTGTTTTTTGCTTGTTTTGATACTTCTAACTTGTGGTTTGGGTCGATTTCATAAAATTAGAGGGTATGTGCACTTTTAAAAAACTTTTTCGTAAAAAGTCAACCAGAGTATTTAAAACATCGGAAACATGATTTGTGTTTAAAACGTTTGAAACTTGGTCTGATTCTTGTATTGTGCTAATGTGGAATGGGATTGGATCTATCTGCCCTCCATTTTTTTTTTTGATATGTGTTAAAAGGATTTTTTGGTGATGAGTTTATTTTCCAAACCTACCTCTTTCAGAGAAATGTGAAAATCACTCAAGTAAAACAAAATTTTAGCCAGATCTTTATTCTTACTATACTCTATATAACTGTGTATAAAGGGAAGTGAACCTTTCTAGGCCTCAGTTTCTTTATCTGCTAAACACATAGAAGTAAAAAATTAGCACTGGATTATCTCATAGGTAATTTTATTCCTCAAAATTGTGGATTTTATAGGTGTCGATAACTTTTGCCATTTCATGTTCCTCATCAGTTTTTCAAACTGATTATCAAGGTACACATTCAACTCAATATTATGATGAGAAAGAGAATGCTAGGCAATCTTTAATACTCTTGTCATTTCCATTGTAGTCATCTAAATTTTAAGACTAATTAATGTTACAATAGTGCAAAGGGATTGGAGATCATTTCCTATCCTCTAACCAGCCTTCTGCAATCATTCTCTTAAGGTGGCCAAAAGGCAAGAAAAGAAGAGTGAAGAAAAAAATAGGGCAGGAACTGCAGAAAACCATGTTTCCAGCACTCTCCTAGCCCAAAAAAATTAAGTCTAGGAAGCAGGGGCCATTAACCTACTGGAATCATTGACTATGTCATAGAAGTCCAGTCACCCCACAGGAACCAGATCTTCCCCATGTATATTTAAACCCAATTAGAAATGGCCACCAGGTGGTGCCAAACTGCAGCTAAGGTCTAGGTGAATTTGAACCGTGCAATCTCTTGGATCTTTTGGCTCTCCTGGTGATTTTTAGAGAGTTTTTTTCATCATTAATCCATTTATGAATAAATGCTGTCAGTTTTGATAACTCTTTCTTATTGTCTATAGGTAAAACAGAAAACCTTTAGCATTGTATAAAAGTCTTCCTTATTTTTTACTGTGAACTCTTTCTTTCTTTTGATCTCTAATATTTAGTCACATGGGAACACCAACTGTTAACTGAATTTCCATTTTTCCATGCCTTTGCGAATGCTCTTCTGTCTGGAGGGCCTTTCCTGCCACAGGCCTTGCAGTTTTGATTTAATTAAAAGCTTTTGCTGAAAAAGAGGTCAAATCTGTAATGATCTACCTCAAAGGTGTCGTTGTCTGTGAAATTTCTTGGATTAATTCCCTCTAAAAAAAAGCAGGATTATTCATCCTGACATCTCTGGTCTGTCAAAGCACTTTGTTCATATTTGTTAAAGTTATGATTTCTCACATTAAATATCTTTATTGTCTTACTCAGTTTGCCACTTGGAATGTAACGCAGTCAGTATAGAAACAAACCAAACTTTTCATCTTTATGTCATCATTGACTAGAGACACATATATCATATACCTTTAGGAACTGTATTTTCAGTAAATAAAAAAGTATTTTAATAAAAATATGTGTATTATATGTACACACATTTTCTAAGTTGGATTAAGTTTAATCAAATTAGGATGGCTGAGCATCTAAATGAAGTGGTGATTTTTTTAGATGAGGAAAATAATCATTCTCTAATGTGGATGAGCACTGTATTTTTCCTTTCTTTTGCCTGCTTGCAGTTGTCTTACAGCAAAATATTCATGAGTGTTATGTCCTATTAGTAGTATATCAGTGGTCCAGAAATATATGTGTATTGCCCTTCCCAGAATTAGTAGTTTTATATGACACAGCAAATGTACTTGGTAATGGACAACATCCCTTTAATTGTGGTCTTGGTCTTGTAGAAAGACTAGCATGCCATATGTTCCCTATTTTCGGCTTTTTCCTGATTCAATTCTTAACGATACTGATTACTATTGAATAGTCATTGGCATAAGGCTTTTTACTGATACCTAAAATGCTACAGCTAAGATCAAGATCAGAAGATAGTTAATTTCTGCCGGGCGCGGTGGCTCACGCCTGTAATCCCAGCACTTTGGGAGGCCGAGGTGGGCAGATCACGAGGTCAGGAGATCGAGACCATCCTGGCTAACACGGTGAAACCCTGTCTCTACTAAAAAATACAAAAAATTAGCCGGGCGTGTTGGCGGGCGCCTGTAGTCCCAGCTACTCGGCAGGCTGAGGCAGGAGAATGGTGTGAACCTGAGAGGCGGAGCTTGCAGTGACCCAGGATTGCGCCACTGCACGACAGAGTGACAGAGTAAGACTCCGTCTCAAAAAAAAAAAAAAAGAAGATAGTTAATTTCAAGAATTATAAGACCTTAGTCCATATCTCTCATTTTTACAGATAAAGGAACTATGACATAACAAAGTTAGATGAATTGCACACAGCTTATTAATGGCAGAATTGCAACCAGACCCCTACTTACTCTCACTCCATTTTGCTGCTTTCTTCTGACCCACAGATTAATAAATCACTATGATTTACTTAGTTTTTGAAGCATATTAACAAGCAAATCTGAACAGTGATAGAATAAAAGCCTAAAATGGTACATTTAATTATAAACCATATGCTGAAGTCCTTCTCTCAATATCCTTCTACTAGAAACTGATCTTGATACTCAACTCTATTCCAGTGCTTTGGTTTTAAATCACACTCCTGCTTCTGAGAAGCACTCATAGATACTCTAGAATCTTTTCTGCTTTTGATCTAGTATGGCATCTTATTTTGGCAGTTAAAGAACTTAAAGTGTCCCATGAAGGACTGTTTGCTTTCTTATCTAATCTTTAGTACATCTAGCAGCAAAACAGGCCATTTCATGGTATTATTCTGCTGGGAGAAGGTTGTTCAAGGATACACAACTCCTGTTGCTTTTATTGTGTGGTCAAATAAATAACTTGAGGCATCTCCAGCTCCTGACTACGTTATGTATTTGTAAGTTTCTTTTTGCAGCTCTAGTTTGCATCCCTCCTATAGGGATAGGTTCCAACTCAAGATCCGGCAAATGTTTTCTGAATAGGAGTGGCCTTTCTCTGCTTAGGCAACACATAATGAAGCCTCTCAAAAGTGATTTGATGTTGTTTTCTGAATTCTGTGCTACCTCCTGAGTTGTGAAAGACTTACTTGGCCCAAAACTTTCTCTTGCTTCCTCTTTTCTCATCTCTAACATGACTTGTAAAAGTAACTTTAAAGAAAAGGATCCTGTTGCCATGCTGTATCCTTGCTGGATCACACACGAGGTGTTTAGATGAAGCTTTATGCCTTACTGGCCTGTCTGCCCTATACAAATACTAAAGTGCCCATGAGGCTTTGTAATATTAGAAGGGCTGATACCAATTTTGGAACCTGGTTAAACCCTGGGGGAGATCCAAGACCATGACTTCTTTTTTGGCAGGCCAGGCCACCTGCTCACAAACAAGAAACATACAGGGGGTTTGCAACCAACTATTCAGAAAGAAAATAAAGTTGTGGATGCCAGAAGCTTCATAAATTACTACACAATCTCAGGAAAGGGGGAGTTAAGAGGATAGGAAGCGGACAACTGCAGGAACACCTGAATCTAACAACATTCTGAAACAGTTTCAACTGGCAGAGAACGTGGGCATGGAAAAAGAAAAACAATTCTGTTTGCCTTTGGTCTGCGGATAAATGCTACTTTATGATGCAGCTAATCAGTCTGATCCTGACCTCTCCTGAGTGTAGGTTATGCTCCTTGACTCCTTCTGCTGACAGGGCACCAGCTGACCCAGGAACTGCTGCGGTCCTGTCTTTCAGCCTTCTTGTCATCATTTAAAGGTGATTCTTGGATGCAGCTCCTTGGCAGGTGCTAGGTTGTTATCAGTCAGTGGTAAAATGAGAAACCCAATAAGATCTCCATAACATTAAATTTATTCAATTTAAAGGACCATCCATTCTTCTAAGAAACTGTTTGTTTCTACTTTTATTTGGTATTATAATGCCCATTTATTTATAAAATGATGAAGAAAGTAGAGAGTAGATGGTAAAATTTTCATTTAAATGTCCTTTATTGGCAAAATTACAAGTTGGCAAGCCTAAGTTCTTCTTTAATATTAGTTTTCCAGAAAAAAAAATGAGCCAAGAAATAGCTGAAATTCATTTTAGCAGATTCAGTTATTCTAGTTCTTCATTGACTAAGGACTTTGGAGATTATGGTTTCTTCTGCAGCAGATGTGGTTTAATCTAATAATCTCCAAGGAAGAGAAGTGAATATTGGATCCAGTGCTGGATTATATCCTACCTGGATGATTATTGAGATCATGGACATTCCTATATGTCTGTTTCTCTCTTCTTGGATGTCCAAACATCTAAAATTAACCATATTTAAAAACTATGCTCAACAGATTTCCCGTGTCTATGCTTCAGGTTCACTTTCCTGTCACATTCATTAGTGCTGGTGCCAGCTTGAGACAGATGCTTGTTCACCTGAGGGATGCTTCCAGAGTGCTGTGCCTCTTTCTCTTTGCCTTCTCTCTCCCTACTTTGGCTTCTCTCTCCCTACTTTGCCTTTCCTCCTCTAACTCCCTCCCCTGTACACCCTATGGCCATTTTTTTCTCCTTATATCCTGAGCCTTAATCCTGAGTCTGTGTGCTTAAAGTCCTCTATTGTGAAAAATCTCAAAGAGATCTGTCTTACGTACGTCACCATGAACCAATCTATTCCTCATTAAACTTTTCATCCTGTGTTTTATCCCTGAAAGCCCAAAATCAGGCTTCCCTATGACAACTAATAACCTAAAGCTTATTAGTGACTGATTATAATTTAATAATAATCATTGGGGATATTTGCATGCAAAGAAATAACGACACCTTAACCTGAAGGAATGATTATAAGAGCGCAACTTTGCTGGAGTGGGTTTACATTTCCTGTGCTTTATTTAAATGTAAATGGATATGCTATTCTCATGGTGTCTAGGGTTAGTAATATTGGATGTTTTAAAAAAAAGTCTTCTTTCACTCTTTTTAAACTTCACCAATAATTCCTCCTAATTATTTTCTGTTGACATCTTTCTCCATAATGTTCATGTCAGTCTTCAGCTGAACCACTACATGACTTTTTAACCAGTTCCTTGTTTATAGTTTAGTATGCTACCAGCTCCTTACACTTCATTCTTCTGGTCCCCAGTTAGCTAACTATTCCTTAATACAACTATTAGAGTGCTTTTTTTAAGAAAAATATAATTGTGTAGCTATATAACATGAAAGCCCTCATTAATTCCCTGTGGCCTATCGTGGTTATCCTCTTGTCTCCACTAGCCTCATGGCCAGAGAGAATTTCAAAAGATGCAGGTCATTTAGTAATAATCTACATTACTGAGTGCTGTCTCCTATTTCTGGAACACTCTTATTCTCAACCTGTACCCATCCAAGATGCAGTTAAGCATTACTCCTTGCTGTGTTATACACACTCTGCAGAACGGAGCAGTCTGCATTGTAATCATAAATTTATCTATCTCCCTCTCTAGGCAGTGATCTCTCTGAGGCTGGGATCTCTCATTATGTCTCTTTATATTTGCAGTGTCTCAATCCCTGGCATCAAGAAGTTTCTGGAGAAGTATGTGTTTAAAATACGCAAGAGTTCTCCCCTAGCAACAGAACTTTCCCAATGTGACTTTCAGTTAAGTAATTTATTAAGACTGTATTACATGATATCTATATTAAAATCTAGGCTTTTAGATACTGGGTGCTGGGTAGAGTCTTAGAAGAATTACCTCCACTTTTCTCATATAAATATGGAACCCAGAGCACTGATGTGTCACTCTTCTTATACACCTGTTCCATCTTCCAGGCTCTGTATTTCTCTTCTCTCACTTTTAAGTCCCCCAAATTAGGAGATAGTGGAAATGGCAATTAATAACTGATTTTGGATAAGGAGTATTTCTTGCCCTTCTTCCCTCATATAGAATATAGAAGGCATGAGAATAAGATTCTATAGGGTCATAAAAATAATAAAAACTGTATTAGAACTTGGAAAAACACTGGAGCTTGCAACCCAGTGTCTGGTTCCAACCATGTCACTGTTTATGTAACAAGTCACTAAATTTCTCTGGGTCTTGGTTCTTTATCTGTTAAATATTAGAATTAGACTATATGATTGCTGGAAACCTTCTGACTCTAAAATTCTATGATTACAACTTCACTTACTCATGTAAATAACATGTTTATGAATCAATGAAGCATAAGTGGAAATGCTACAGAGATGAATCCAATGATAAGAGTATTAGAAGACATTTAAAGAAGAGGAAGGGGTCTTAAGATCATGTACTGAACTACTAACATTAAACATGGGAGAATATGAAGCTCAGAGAGTCTAATTATCCAGCAAAAACATAGGTGTCCGTATTCTGTGTCCAATGACTTTAATGTTCTACTATGCTGTGGTTGATAAACACCCAATACATGATCAAGATAAAAGATACTCAAGATTTATAAAAATGTTAAAAATCACTTAAAGGGAAAAGGTGAGCAAAAGACTAACTCTTTATCAGATGACAAGAAAAGCACTTAAGAAATGACAGTGACAGGAAGGACCTTTTAACCTCTTTCTTCCCCAACAAATGTCACCCATGATATCATCATGGGTGCAGGCAATGATGTGATGGGAAGCAGAGAGCCTCTCTAAAGTGGAGATAGATGAAAACAACTGATTCAGCTGGATAGGTTTAATGCATAGGCCTTGATAACTTTCATACTAAAGAACTTAAATTGACCACAGTCTTTGCTGAGTCACAAACACTTATCTTCAAGAACTCACAGAAGACTTAAATGACATAAACTAGAATATATTATGTCTGTTCTTTCAGAAGAAGATTATGGGCCATCCAGGACATTACTGATTTACCAAAGTGGAGAAATAGGTGAACTCAAATGTTGGCTTTTCAATGCCTAGAAAATAATGGGGTTGGAATTGGCTGGACTTGTATGAATGAAATCATAAAATTTGAGGCTGGAAGTGATCTTAGGGATCATGCAATATGTTGCCTTAATTTATACAGAAGTAAACAGCCTTCGAAAAGTCAAATCTTAAATCCTTAGGAGTTTTTTTCCTAATTGAAGTACAATGTGGCTAGTCTGAGCAGCTGAGGTGATGAATAAAGGCAATTTTTAATGGCTTTCTTTTTGCCTCCTCTAAATGATTTTCTTCTTTTGGGCAGATGTTCCCTATTCCTGGAACATTTGTATCCATGAGGAAAGGAGGCTATCCCTACTATCCATGTCATAGCTAGGAATTCTATCATCACACTAATATGAGAAAGAACCTCTTAGTTACAAATTTCAAAGTAATCAGGGTCTTGATACCCTTAGACAGCTTTTTAAACCTTTAACTCTGAGAGAGCTGAGTAACTGAACAACAGAGCTTGCCCAACATCTGAGAATTTACCTGAAGTGAACATTGAATATAAAAATATGGCTTTATAAGGAATTTCTGCCAGATTTGAAACAGTCCTTGTTGAATGATAGGGATTTCAAATAATTAAGAGAATGGCACTGAATTCCCGCCTTTGACTTCTACTTGTTTTAGTTGAACTTCTATCAAGCTTTGGGAGAAAAATTTTCTCCCAAATTTTTCTGAGGTTCTTGTTGAAAATTATTGACAGGGCCATGCCTCAGGGAGAAAAATACCCACAAAAAAACAACAAATCACAGATAAAGTCTGTAGTTTCAATAATCTGTTGCTATCCTGAAGATAGCACTAGAGTGATTAACCAAGTCTTTCTGCTATGGGCAGCACTTCTTCACCTTTTTGTCTCTCTAAATTTTCTTCCTTCATCAAAACTCTATTGTTCTGAATTTTATCTCTTTAGGACCCTACTATGGTTTAAATATTTGTTGCCTTCACAAATCATGTTGAAATTTAATCCCCAATATGGCAGTGTTGAAAGGTGGGGCCTTTAAGAGGTGATTGGTCATGTGGGTTCTGCCTTCATGAGTGGATTAAAGGTTTAATTAGTTAATGGATTAATAGGTTATCATGGGAGTGGGACTGCTGGGTTTACAAGTAGACAAAGACATACCTCAGCTTACACACTCAGCTCCTTCACCCTGTGATGCTCTGCACCATCTTAAGACTTTGCAGAGAGTCTTCACCAGCAAGAAGGCCCTCACCAGGTGCAGCTCCTTGACCTAAGATTTCTCAGCTTCCATAACTATAAGAAGTAACTTCCTTTTCTTTATAAACTAGCTAGTTTTCAGATATTTTATTATAAGCAACAGAAAACAGACTAAGACAGACCTTTCTTAGCAATGTTATATAATAAATGAATTCTGGCTAAGTAAGTTAATTCATATTTATACTATATTATATTTAATGTATTTATAAGTGCTCTTTAAATACATTTCTTTGGAAGATAATGCCTTAAATTAAGCCTGTTCCTCTCTCTATTTCTGGTAAAACTAGCACTGTATTACTGGCCATTGGAGGAGCTATAAATTACTATAGGAGAAAGGCAAGAGATCAGGCAACCCAAGAGGATATGAAAGGTAAACATGGGATGGAGTAAGTCATGAAAGTGGCTATTTTTTTTCATTGAATAAATACCTATTAATTCTCTGCTGGAATCTAAGAGAGTCATGTTTGTAGAAAACAGATATTTTGAGATTAACTCCTCATATAATTCCTTGTATTTCTGCTTAGAAAACAGCCATTCTTTTTTTCTGAGAGCTCTAAAGCTTAATAGTCTGTTGAAAAATTATATTGTGTCAAAAATATGTATACTCATATTTTTTACCCATTGCCACTACTTTTATCTTCCATAGTCATTATAGCACCAATTTGCTTCTTCTTGCATGTATCATTTATTCCAGTAGATTTTAGTACAACTTTTGTATTCTCTTACACCCACTTTCTAGGGGTTTCATATATATTTGATACTTTTTTGTTTTGGAAATGTTTCTGGGACATAGGCATGGGAAAGATTTCGTGATGAAAACACCAAAAGATTTCACAATTCAAACACCAAAAGCAATTGCATCAAAAGAAAAAATTGACAAATGGGATCTAATTAAGCTAAAGAGCTTCTGCAAAGCAAATGAAACTATCATCAGAGTAAACAGACAACCTACAGAATGGGAGAAAAGTTTTGCAATCTATCCATTTGACAAAGATCTAATATCCAGGGTCACCAAGCAACTTAAACAAATTTACAAGAAAAAAACAAACAACCCCATTAAAAAGTTTGCAAAGGACATGAACAGACACTTTTCAAAAGAAGGCATTCATGTGGCCAACAAAAATATAGAAAAAGCTCAATATCACTGATCATTAGAGAAATACACATCAAAACCACAATGAGATACCATCTCACACCAGTCAGAATGGCAATTATTAAAAAGTTCAGAAACAACAGATGCTGGTGAGGTTGTGGAGAAAAGTGAACACTTTTACACTCTTGGTGGGAATGTAAATTAGTCCAACCATTGTGGAAGACAGCACGGCAATTCCTCAAAGATCTAGAAGCAGAAATACCATTTGACCCAGCAATCCCATTACTGGGTATGTACCCTGTGGAATATAGATCATTCTATTATGAAGACACATGCACTAGTATGTTCACTGCAGTACTATTTACAATAGCAAAGACATGGAATCAACCAAAACACCCATAAATGATAAACTGGATAAAGAAAATGTGGTACATATATACCATGGAATACTATGTAGCCATAGAAGGAATGAGATCATGTTCTTTGCAGGTACATGGATGGAGCTGGAAGCTGTTATCCTCAGCAAACTAATGCAGGAATAGAAAGCCAAACACCACATGTTCTCAGTTATAAGTGGGAGCCGAACGATGAGAACACATGGACACAGGGAGGGGAACAACACACACTGGGACTTGTTGTGGGGTCTGAGGGAGGAAGAGCATCAGCAAGAATAACTAATGGATTCTGGGCTTAATACCTAGGTGATGATCTGTGCAGCAAACCACCATGGCACACATTTACCTATGTAACAAACCTGCACATCCTGCACATGTACCCCAGAACTTAAAATAAATGTTGATTTAAAAAAAGAAAATGTTTCTGTATTATGAAAAGCCTTCTTGCTAATACTAAGCAGCTATACTCTGATAAGAATAAAAAATTATGCAGTATTGCAAAGGGTTTAAATTTTCTGTTGATGTCATATGAATGTAAGAAGATAACTTTGGAAGTTTTCTGGTAGACATGTTGGTTCTTCTAACTCAATTTGTGGAAGTCTTCACTTATATACACCTGCTCAGATAGATTGCCGGAAGACCACAGACAAGTGATTAAACTTGAGCTGTTTTAGGCACAGCATTGCTATTTCATCTTACTGTAAAAAATAAGGAACATTTCTGAGTCATTGCAGTCTTGGAATGTAATACCAAAAAATGAGAACCAGACCACAAACAGTGGGGCCAAGTACATCATTACTGAGTGAGTAATGTGAACAACTTACATAAACTGTGGCTAAAACTGAGTTTTTAGCAGACAACCATAACCTTTCGATTGCATCACGAACAGTTAAAAGCTCTTTAATCTGCATGTTGTCCTTCAGGAAAGAAAAACTCATCAATCCAATTCATAATCTTTAAGACCTGCATTTTTTTCATTAAGAGTTAACCCTATTTTTCCCCTGATTATTTTTTCCCTGTAGCCAGCAGTGGGTACAACTTAAGAGAATAAGCTGGGGTCCAAGTATGTTTCTTCTATTGACTGTATAGGGAAAGCATGTTATAGGTAATGGAGCCTTCCTTCCTTTATAGCACAGTGGAGTGTCTCACCCCAAAACTTTAGCTAATGAAACAGCTCATGTCTTTCTTTTAAAAGCCTGTGTTATATACTGAGTTTCTCATCATTTAGGAAATAGGTTTTCATTTGTATCAAGATCATTTTTTCTTAATTGGAATGAACCCCACCTATCCACAATCCTAGTTCCAAAGTGCAACTTTTCACCAGGACTCCCTTTTAATGGAAGCAAAGGACATCAGTAGTTTCTTCTGGCAAAGAGATGAACATTTTTTTTTATTTTGGTTTAGCTATCTAAATAAAATGTTAATATTCAAAGCAACACGTTTTCAGACATGTATTCAAAACACCTGGCTATGTATCAGGCATCAATAATAACTATTCCATAGCTGGGTTGGTTTTAGGATTTGGAAACTTTCTTTTCCTCTGTTCATATTTGAATGATAGTTTAATTTGGTCTTCTGTACTTGGGAAGAAAACAAGAAACGCAAAAAGGAAAAAACAAATTAAGAGTCTCTGGAGTGTATTTGGTATTCTCTAAACATAAATCTTGTTCCAAATACTTTCTCTCTTTCCTCTCCCTCCCTCCCTCCCTCTCTCTCTCTCTCTCTGTGTGTGTGTGTGTGTGTGTGTATGTGTGTGTGTGTGTGTGTGTCTTTCTTTCATGTTCCTTTAACTTTCTATACTACAGTTGCAGAATCCAAGCTTCTACCCCAGACCAATTAAATCAGAATCTTGATTTTTAATAAGCTCCCCTGATGGCCCACAACACATAAAATTTATTGAATGGTGTCCACTGAATATCTCAAATTATAATCAAGGTCAAATATTTTTACCTGGAAACTCTTATTGTCCTAACTCACTTACCTTTCTCTCTCTCTCTTTTTTTTTTTTTTTTGAGATAGAGTTTTGTTCTTGTTGCCCAGGCTGGAGGGCAGTGGTGCGATCTCGGCTCACTGCACCTCTGCCTCCCGGGTTCAAGCGATTCTTCTGCCTCAGCCTTCCGAGTAGCTGGGATTACAGGTGCCCACCACCACGCCCAGTTAATTTTTTTGTATTTTTAGTAGAGACGGGGTTTTGCCATGTTGGCCAGGATGATCTTGATCTCCTAACCTCGGGGGATCTGCCTTGGCCTCCCAAAGTGCTGAGATTATAGGCGTGAGCCACTGTGCCCGGCCACCTTTCTTTTTTTTGCCCAAACCTTCCCAGTATTAATTTTTTCCATTCTCAACTCTTGAAAAAAACTCTATGTAATTTTGATATCCATGAACAGAATCTTTTTAATATCCCGGCTTTTCAGCTCTTTGGATTTCTTTCTTTCATTTATTTTATCCTCTACCCTTCTCATCATATGGTCTCATGGTTATATCTGAAACCCTGACATTATTAAAAACTGCTAATATAATAATATCAGTTTTGCTCATCCTCATCATCAGTATCATCTACTACTTTGCAGTTTCACTCCTTATGGTATTCAATCTTAAATGAATTTTTGATACCACTAAGGACCTACAATCCATTTGATTCTCTTACTATTTTTCTTTTTCATTACTGTCATCACATTTGACTTCTTTACTTATCTGTCCTGAATTCCATGGCCCATAAATAATCACTCAAAGAATCTATCTTCAATATCCTTACATTTTGTCTTGGTTTGGTATACTCATCTCACAAAAGCTCATCAGTATCTAAATTAAACTCTTTACCTACTTCTTTCAAGCCTCAGCTCAGCTCAATTTGACCTTGGGATTGCCTGACAAATCTACCACATTTTTCTGTCCATTTACACACTGTTCTCTACTGAAATCTTCAAACAACATCTCCAGCATGTCATCTCTTCCAATGACCATGTATTCCTCTATCCTCAATTTTAGTTGATGACCTTCCTTCTTATTTCACAAATAAAATACAGAAGCGTTGAGAAAAGATCTCTCCCTCATACACTTATATCCATATACCTACATGTGGGTGAATTCTTTCCTATTAACAAATGTGAACTGTCCTTACTGCTAGTAAATTCAACCTTGGGCAATAGATGTCAATTATAGCCTAACTGAAGACTTAGCTCTGGAAATTCTTGGGTGTCTCTTACATGATTATTTTTTCTCTGTGTGTTGAATTCATCAACATATATCGACCATTATAAATTAGCCTCTTGATGCTCATGTCTTGAAAGCTATCATCCTATTTTTCTACTCTCTTTTACTGTAACTCCTTAAAAGAATTATTTATATTTGGCTTCAATTTTTCTTTTCCTCTTTATTAAATTCACTCCCCTAAGGATTTTGCCTCTAGCTCTCCACTAACACTTTTTTTTTTTCAAAGTTAACAATAATCTTCATGTTTCTAAGTGTAATAGTCAATATTAGGTTCTCATTTTGCTTGATCTATCAGCAGTATTTGATACGATTGACCTGCTCTTTCTTTATTGAAACAATTTCTGCACTAGGCTTTCAAGATACCACACTCTACTGGCTTCCTTATGTCATTGACCGTTCTACTCAATCTGCCTTACTGGCTTTTCATTGTTTCCCTGACCTCTTACTATTGTGTGTTCCAGAGTTCAGTACTTGGCCTCATCTTTATTTGTGCTCTTTCCTTTAGTGACAACATTCATTCCTAATTTTCTGTCTACAGCCCTGAACAGTTTCCTGATTTCTAAACTCTTTTATGCAACTGCCTACTCCATATCTCCAGTTGGATGCTGAACATGTATTTTGAACTTAACATGCCCCAAAATGAACTTCCAATCTTTCTCCTAAAACCTACTTCCACCTACAGTCTTCCACATTTCATTAGATGGCAATTTCATTCGTCCAGTTGCTCAAGCCAAAGACGAAGTCATCTTTGGTTTCTCCACCAAAATAATCCTGTCAGCCCTATCATCAAAATATATCCTAAGTCTGACCACTTTTTCACGACTACTTCCTTCATCCAAGCCTCCACCGTTCCTCATTTGTATTATTGCACAAGTCTTCTGGCTAGTTTGTCTACTTATGTCCTTGTCAACTGACCTTCTAGTCCCTTTCTAATATGGTTGCCACAGTTATTTTTTAAAATCATGTAAGAACTTATCTCTCAAAACCCTTCAACATGTCCATCACACTCAGAGTAAAAGCTGAACTCATTACAATGGTCCTACATAATCTATACCTTGCTATTTTTTAAGCTTATTTCTACTGTTCCTTCTTTTATGTATTTTAACCTGGCCACAGATGTTTTTGCCTCAGGGCCTTTATATCTGTGATATCTTCTACCTAAAACATTTTTCTCTCACATTCTCCCAACATTTTGGAAGCCTCTATTCCAAGAACGAATTCTACTCACTGGGGTTCCAGCCTCCAAATTTATACTCTCCCTGATTTATCTTCAGATATCTATGTCTGTATCTAATCTTACTTATTTGTATAAGATCTGTCTCCCCTTGACTGAATTCAACTTCCACAAGAGCAAGCATTTGAGAAAATTTTGTTCCATGCTGTATCCTTATGCTTGTTCAGTGCCACACACATATTTGTGCTCAATATAAATTTTCTAACTGACTGCATAAATACATGAATTTTCTATTACCCCAGTTCTGAGGTCCTAGAATTGCTTGTGGCCCAGACTTTGTGCATTATTGCAAGATTTCTACTTAATCATAGACATATGTATTTTTAAAACTTTCTAATTTATCTATTTCAATATCCTCTCCAATGATGGAATGTTTAAAGGTCTGCTTTTCTTGATTGGACACTGAGTACAATTATTTAATGGCTGATCAGATCACTGCTGTCTGTTATCTTTTGTATGGACTCAGCACTGATGAACTACAGGGAGCACTGGCTTTTTTTAAATATTCTAATGTCAATTACAGATTACTGTGGTGGAAAAAATCTGTCATAATATCATTGTGGATTTTTACAAGAACCTAGTAAATTATGATGGACCCTGTGGGTGCTTAAAAAATAGTTTAGTAGTGACTGACTATAGTAATTGAATCAATTTGAAATTAATTATTTTTATCTTGATTTTTTTTTTCAGTTTCATAGCAAAGCAATCCCGTCGCTATTTGTTTTTGGTGTCATATACAAGCATAGTGCCCCCCTGGAGATCCCAAATATATGTGAATTGATAATAAAGTGGATATTGCTCTTTCTGGCACCTGTTATAGATTTTCAAAGAAATATCACTAGTATATTATCATGGAATTTACTAAACCTGGAAGCATTTCCAAAATATATGTTTATAGTTTTATATTTTGAACTATTCCAAGAAAGAACTCTACTCATTCATATTAGAACCTCCTGACTGTCTCCCCTCCAATTCATTCTTGTATTACTGTTGAGTTACATTCCCTCATTGTGGCTCCAATCAAGCCGTTTTTCTGCTGGAACCATATTGATGGCTCCCTACTGAATGCCAAATAAAGTCCAAATTCATCAATATATGTGTGAAGTGATGAGCTCAATAGCTATTCCATAGTTTATATTCAATATTGCTCAAACTATGTTTTGTCAAATACTTGAGTCACATTGGAGGTTAATCATGTTTTAGTGGAAAAACTATTAGAATCCGAGTGTGTATGGGAGATGTTGAGTTAACATAAAACCAGCTTCTTGACTTCAGGACTGTTCACAGCCTTTAAAATTCTTCATGGAGTCTCTGAAAGGGAGATAATCTTGACTATGGGACTATATTTTCTCAAGAGAACCTGCTATTTCTACAGGAGTTTAGTCTTCTCTTGCAACAAGGTGGGAGATGATAACTATAACTTAATCTTTAGCTTATTTTCATGCAATACAAGATTCTGTTCACTACGTAACTGGCTGGTTGCAGTCCTTGGTACTCAGGACAGCCCTTTAGTATTTCTAAAAGTGTATAGAATAGTACTTTACACCTCTGTCTGAAATGCCTTAATGACAATTCTCTGTTTGAAAATTCACATAGCTCTGTTTCTCCAGAATTGGTCCCTGGTGACTTTGGTGATATCATGCTTTCCTGGGTGGTGTTGATGCTAGTAGATGTTCTTTGGTGTCTGGGCATTGCAGAGTTAGACATTTATTGTAGGTTTCAATGTCTGGGCTTGTTTGTACCCATTTTTCTTGGGGAGGCTTTAAACATATTTGAAGACTTAGGCATTGTGATCTAAGCTGTATCTGCTTTAAGGGGAACCCCAAGCCCAATAATGCTGTGGTTCTTGCAGACCCATAGAAGTACCACCTTGATGGCCTTAGACAAGATCTGGGAGAATTCTCTGGATTACCCGGTAGAAACTCTTGCTCTCTTCCCTTACTTTCTCCCAATCAAGTGGATTCTCTCTTTTGGAGCCACCTAAAACTGGAGGTGGAGTGACACAAGCACCCCTGTGGCCACCACCACTATGATTGCGCTGGGTCAGACATGAAGCCAGTGCAGCACTGGGTCTCGCCCAAGACCTGCTGTAACCACTCCCTGGCTACTGGGTATGTTTGCTTAAGGCCCTGGGGCTCTGCAATCAGCTGGTGGCAAAGCCAGCCAGGCCTGTGTCCTTCCCTTCAGAGCAGCAGGTTCCCCCAGGCCCTGGATGGGTCCATAGGTGCTATCTGGGGGCCAGGGTCTAGAGTCAAAAACTTCAGAAGTCTACTTGATGTTTGTGATGGTTAATACTGAGTGTCAACTTGATTGGATTGAAGGATTCAAAGTATTAATCTTGGGTGTGTCTGCGAGAGTGTCACCAAAAGAGATTAACATTTGAGTCAGTGGGCTGGGGAAGGCAGATCCACCCTTAATCTAGTGGGAACCATCTAATCAGCTGCCAGTGAATATAAAGCAGGAAGAAAAACATTAAGAGGCAAGACAGGCCTAGCCTCGCAGCCTACATCTTTCTCCTGTGCTGGATGCTTTTTACCCTTGAACATGAGACTCTAAATTCTTCAGTTTTGGGACTTGGACTGGCTCTGCCTGCTCCTCAGCTTTCAGACAGCCTATTGTGGGACCTTGTGATCATGTAAGTCAATACTTAATAAACTCCCCTACATATATATATATATATATATATACACACACACACACACACACACACACACATACATATTATGTATACATTCTAAAGAATTATACATATTAAATATGTTTATTATGTAATAAACGTATACATATTAAATTTAAAAATACGTTTATTATGTAATAAATGTGTGTGTTTATATATTATAAACAAACACATATGTCCTATTAGCTCTGTCCCTCTAATATATGTTTATTATGTAATAAATGTGTGTGTGTTTTTATATATATATATGTCCTATTAGTTCTGTCCCTCTAAGAGAACCCTGATGAATACAGTGGACTATTGTACTTCAGCTGAGCTGACATTCAAACAAAAAGACATTGTCCTTCCTACTCTTCCCTCCCTTTTCCAAAGGCAGAGGAACCTCACTCAGTAGCCACCACAATCACCGGCCATGAAGAGTAATGCCAGACTACTGCCAATGTCCCCTTAAGGCCCAAGCGTTCTTCAGTCATCTTGTGGTGAATGCTGCCTGACCTGGGACTTACGCTTCAGAGCAGTGGGCTCACCTCTAGCCCAAGACAGGCCCAGAAATGCTGTCTAAAAGTCAAGTGCTGGAAGTGGGGACCCTAAGAGCCCACTTGGTGCTCTACTTGCCTGTGGCTGGGCTAGTACCTAAGGTGCAAGACAAAGTTCCCTTTACTTTTTGCTCTGCTTTTCTCAAGCAGAAGGAGTTTCACACTGTAGCCACATAGCTGGTAATGTACTGGGTCTCACCTGAAGCCAGCAAGTCTCAGAGGGTCACCTAAGACCCTCCACATATTGCCTGGGTATTTTTGCTGGTTATTCAGGGCCCAAAGATTCTTCAGTTATCACGTAATGAATGCTGCTGGGACTGGGTCCTTCCCTTCATGGCAGTAGGTTCTCTTCTTGCCCAAGTTGTCTGAGAGCTGAGTACTGGAATGGAGGCCTCACAACTCTGACCAGTGCCCTAGCCTATGCAAGACAGAGTCCTCCCTACTCTTCCCTCTCCTCTCCTCAAATGAAAGAAAGGGATCTCTTTTGAAGCAGCAAGCTCTTCAGCCTGGAGTTAGGGGAGGGTTGATGCCAGCACCTGAGACCAGGTATTTCACTAGGTCGTGTGTCCTCCCTCACCCACCCTGGCCAGTTCATTGTCTCTGGGCCCAGTTCAGTGCTAGGACTCACCTAAGAGTTACTGTTTTTATGGCTTAGATTGCCTTTCAAGTTTACTTAAAGACCAGAGCACTTTAGCCCTCAGTGTTAAGGCTCGTGAGAACTCAAGTTCCAGATACTGGGATCAGCCATTCCCCTCCAGCTAGGGCTAGTTTAAATGCTCCTTCCGTGGATGGGCTTCTACTGAGTGTGGCTCAGTTTTCCTTTCTGCTCCAAAAGGACAACACTGAGTTCAAGGCCTCACAATTGCTCTGCTCTCCCTCCTATTGCACCTAGAGATGCTCTCTGCATCACATCACTGTCAGGGGGTTGGCAAGCAGTGGCATCAGTGATTTAAGACATTTTTTTTCTATCTCTTTAGTGCCTCCTCTTTCAGCTATACAAAGATAAAACCAGGTGCTATGAGGGCTAACCTTATTTTTGGTTCTTATGAAGGTGTTATTTTTTGTGTAGATAGTTGTTAAGCTGGTGTCCTTGTGGGTGTTGTAGGGGGTGACAGGTGGAGCACTGTACTCCACCATCTTGCTCTGCCTCTCCTCCTTAATGACAATTCTCTGGTTAACTCATAATCACCTGCAAGAATATGTGAGCTCATCATGGAAGCCTTTCCTGAAATCCCAATATGTGCAGTAATATCCTTTTTCAGAGATCCTACCACATTATATTGACATTGTCTCTTTAGTTGTTTATTTCCTCCACCACCTCCAGTGCACTGAGAATAGAGAGTGTGTTTATTTATCTTCATATACTTGAAGACTTATGTCGTACCTAGAAAATAGCAGGAACTTGATAATTATGTTGAAATAAACTAAAAATACCAGATGATATATATTTGAAAAGTGGACTATGGACACTATTTTCACATTATGGCTTACATACATGAACATATTCTTTAGTTTATATAGTAATGCATGTCTGTGAAAACAGAGGGAATTAGGATAAAATAAATCATTGCTAAAAATATATTATTTTCATCCTGTGTGTGATAGGCACACTCTAATTCAGTAATCTGTTAGATTTCCTTCCTTTTTTAAGCATGCATTTTGGATATTAACAAAGAGACACTAATGCTATTTAAAACTGTTTTGAAATGCTTAAGAAATCATATGCACAGACCAGTGTTGCTAATGAGTTTAGTGATTTCATTAGCTCTTTTGCAGTAGTGCCCTGTGATGATTTAGCAAATGGCAGTAAAGAAAGAGGCAATGATGGTAGCTAAAAAGTTTACTTCTTTTGTTGTTTCTTGGACTTTGGCTGATGCTATGAATACAGAGCGTGGATGGAGGAGACCACAAGCTGTGTCTCTTTTCTCCCTATCAGCTGATGCTTGGAAGGAGTCCCAATATACCCAAACCAAGAGAATCCACTGCATGCAGAGAATATCTCTCTTGTCTTAAAAAGGCATGAAGATCTTCTTTTAGGAAATACAAAAGTAATTGTTTAACTCTATGTCAGTTGATTTCAACAGGTATATTCCTGAAAATTATTAATTTTCCTAATGCTTTCTGAATAATCCTTTGTTTAGTGATATAGAATATTAAAAAGTGGGTTAAATAGTTTCTTCCCTCAAAGAACATACTGTGTAATTGGGGAAAGAGAGTAAACTCTCAAATAACGACAAGCAATTCAACATTAGGATACCTGCATTTTGAATAATACAAAATGCTTAAGAGTGTATAGGATTGTTTCCATATGAGCTTCCCAAGGAGGTATTTGTTTGGAAGAAGGAACATTTGAACCAGACCATGGTTCCAGTTAGTTATAGAAAATTGAAGACTGAGGAGGGGATTCAAGGCAGAAATAGCAAATGGACACAGACATAGAGATGGCTAATGATGGCATATGTCCAGGAAGTGTCCTGTAATCCAGTTCAGTTGAAGTGTGATTTAGGTAGGGAAACAGTGGTGAATCAGACTAGACTACTTGTCTTGGATTAACATTGATCAGAGTCTTAAATATTAAACTCTTCATACTTAAAAAAAAGAAAATCAGAAGTCATTGAAGGTGTAAGGGCAGAAAATTTTATATTAACAGTGGGTACCAGAGTTCCTCTTAGGGCAAAAATTGTCTGTCATTGGAAAAAATATCTGGACTTTTAAATCAGGATGGCAGAATTAACATATGGTTAAAAATTGTACCTTTCATGGCAAAGATAGAAGATGCTGGAAAATGGGACAGAGAGGAAGATGCTAAGAAGTAAAACAGTGCAAAATTCTCCATATGTTTTTAAAAAAAAATAGAAACACTGATTTTTTAAAAAATAAATGTATTAGTTTACATTTTGTATTAAGAATATAAAGAGTGACAATTTGCATTTTTAGAGATAGATTGGTAGAGTAAAATGTGGTTAATTCAATAGGTGCTAGGGAAATAGTAAAATGCTGAGACAAGGCAAATGAAAAATATATGAAAAACAGCAAAAAAAAGGAAATATATGTTGAAATATATCAGTAATCACAATGTATTGTAATGTAATTTATTAAAGGTGTGAAATAAGAGATTGAATTTTTTTAAAAATTAAAATATATGCATGCTCTTTATGAGTCAATTAAACACTCAACATATTAATAGAAATGTTGCAAATACATATTTTAAAATTAAAGTAATGGTTCTTGATTGCTTTGGTTTCAGCACCTTTTGAATTCTTAAAAAATATGAAGAATCCGAAAGAGTCTGTTCATATGGTTTATATTCACTGGTATTTACCTTACTGAATTCAAAACAGAGATATTAAAAGAAATAGTTTTAGTGCCTTTAAAAATAACAATAAACCCCTTATATATCACTATAAATAGCTTTTTTGAAGAATAACTTTAAAAAAAATAAATTAGTTTGAAGAATTGCATTGATTTATAATATTAATCGTTTTTAATATCTTAGTTAATAGAGAGTGGTTAGATTCTCAGAGCTGTGCCTACATTCAATCTGTTGCCATACCACATGTCATGTAATATTTGGGAAACTCCACCATCACTCATAAGATATGGAGAATAATAAAAAAAAGACATCTTAGCATTATTAAGAAAATAGTTTTTCTGTCACAGAATCTCTGAAAGGGTCTCAGTGGCCTCCAGGAATCCCTGGACAACACTTTGTGGACTGCTACTATTAAGAAACCTGGAGGGCAATATTATTGTCAGGCAAAATTAACTTAATGTGAAAAACATTTAAAAAAAACAAAAGGGGAGAAGTTTGTGCAAAAAAGAAGCAATATCAGGAAGATATAATTATAACAGACTTTCGTGGACTTAACATCAGAATTTTGAAATATATCAAGCAAAATTTGATAGAACCACAGCAAATTACTTAGAACTTCATAATCATTCCAGGAGATTATACTCTCACATAATCATCAGAAGAGAAATAATTATTGACATAAATGATTTAGTAATACAGTTGGTGAGTTTGAGCTAATAGGTACACAAAGACCTTTACAGAGCCAAAATAGAGAACACATTCTTTTAAAACAATGAAATTATTGAAAAACTTCGTTTATGTATTTGAAAGCCTAGAAGAAATTGATACTTTTCTAGAAACATATACATTACTAAAATTGAACAAGATGTTTTAAAAATATATAAACCTTGATGGTATATTATGCCATGAGGAGAATCTCAACAAATTCAAATTATTAGCCTCTTATAGATCATATTTTCTGAGCATGATGCTTGAAATTAAATATCAACAACTATGAGATAGTGACAAAAATCTCCATACATTTGAAACTTTAAAAATGGACTTCTCAATAATTCATGATTTAAATAGAAAAACATAGGAAAAATTAGGTGGTCCTTACATCACTTTGGAGTAAAACTATTACCTTAAATTTATTTCTTCAGAGACAAACACTGATGGTAACTAAGCTAATTAATTAACTCAAAAGTTGGGTGGGATTGAAAAGAAATATAACTAAATAGAAAGAAGAAAATAAAAAATAAAAAATTTAAATTTAATGAATTTAAAAACAGACTAACAACTGGAAAAACAAATGTGAACAAAACCAAAGTACGTATCTTTTTCTTAAATAATGATAAATGAAACTCTGGCAAAGTTGCAGAAAGAAAAAAATTGATTTATAATATTAGAAATAAAATGGGCTCCATAGGCAAGTAGGCATGGTTTTTAAAAAATGTTATAAACAATTTGAAAAAAGTTATAAACAATGAGAAAAACTAGGTGAAATCAAAAATTTTTCAGAAACATGGAAATCATCAAAATTATTAACTATGTTTTTTTAAAAAATCTGACCAGATAAAACAGTATACAAGAATACAATCAGCAGCAAAAATTTCCTCCACTATGTGCTGCCAAATCCAAATGTTGTTACGGGTTTTAGTAAAATTTGAAGAATAGAATTTTTCTATCACATGTAACCTGTTATTTATATTGGAAAAGAGAGCTACAAAAAATTCAGCAGGACAGGATAACATTGATATCTAAACTAGACAAACAAAACTATTAGCTAATTTCATTTAACAAAAATTCTAAATAAAATGTTAAATTAAATCCAACCGTATGTTAACACATACTCACAGATTCATACAAACACATGTACAAATACATTACCTAACAGACTATGTCTTGGGAGTTTGTGGATAATTCACTATATAAAAAAAGACTTGATGACCAAGAACCCAAAACCAAATGCAACAAAAACAAAGATAAATATGTGGGACCTAATGAAACTAAAGAGCTTCTGCACAGCAAAAGAAATAGTCAGCAAGTAAACAGACATCCTACAAAGTGGGAGAAAATCTTCACAATCTATATATCTGACAAAGGACTAATATCCAGAATCTACAAGAAACTCAAACAAATTAGCAAGCAAAAAACAAACAATCCATCAGAAAGTCAGCTAAGGGCATGAATAGGCAATTCCCAAAAGACATACAAATGCCAACAACATATGATAAGGTGCTCAACATCACTAATTATCAGCAAAATACAAATCAAAACCATAATGTGATACCACCTTACTTCTGCAGGAATGTCCATAATCAAAAAATAATAGATGTTGGCATGGATGCGGTGAAAAGGGGACACTTCTACACTGCTGGTGGGTAGGTAAACCAGTAAGACCATTATGAAAACCAGTGTGGAGAGTCCTTAAAGAACTAAAAGTAGAACTACCATCTGATCCAGCAGTCCCACTACTGGGTATCTACCCAGAGGAAAATAAATCATTACACAAAAAAGATACTTGCACACGCATGTTTATAGCAGCATAATTTGCAATTGCAAAAACATGAAACCAGCCCAAATGCCCATCAATCAATGAGTGGATGAAGAAATTGTGGTACATATATATATGATGGAATATTACTCAGCCATAAAAAGCTGCATTCGCTGCAACCTTGATGGAGCTGGAGACTATTATTCTTAGTGAAGTAACTCAGGAATGGAAAACCAAACATTGTATGTTCTCACTTATAGGCAGGAGCATATGAGGATGCAAAGGCATAAAAATGATACAATGGACTTTGGGGACTCGGGGAGAGGGTGGAAGGGGGATTATGGATAAAAGACTGTAGATTGGGTTCGGTGTACACTGCTTGGTGATGAGTGCACCAAAATCTCAACAATCCCCACTAAAGAATTTATTCATGTAACCAGATACTACCTGTTTCTCCAAAAAATTATGGAAAAAAAATCTATCAACATAATTCAACACATTCAAGGATTAAAGGAGGAAAACATGATCAGATCGGTAGATACAAAACCAACACTAAAAAGTTCAATAATTACTCATTATAAAAGAACTCTGAAGTTAGAATTATGAGGGATCTGGCTTGGCCTTATAGAAGGTAGCAACTAATAACCTTCTGTAAAAGCATACTTTACAGTGAAAACTTAGAAGCGTTTCTGTGTAACTCAGGAATAAGATAAGATTACACCTTTCCTGCGGACAGATCAATATGTAAAGGGGAAACAAGAGGTATATAATATGAAAGAAATAGACTAAATTTACATCATTTTATAGATAATATAATCTGCATAGAATATCCAAGATTATTAATCAGCAAAACTTCAGAAATTACAAAAGAATTTAGAAAAGTGTAAATTCTTCAAAATTAACATAAAAATAAAAGTAATAGCACTTCTTTATAGACATTACTCTTGCTCACTGCTTTTTCTTTTCTTCCTAGGTAACATAGAGAACTATATTTCCCCAGTTTTTTCAGAGCCAAACAGAGACACATGGCTAGATCTTTCAGGGGTTATTTCTCCAGAATGCTTCTCAGATGGACTTGTTTTATTTTTGAATGACAATTGCATATTGAACTCAATAGGCCTACCCTTCCTTAAAGATGAAGGTCATTTCACATACCTGGCTCATTCCTGTAAGAGCAATTCTTTCCTGGGAGGCTCCTTAGCCCAAGCAAAATAAATTTTGCAAGGCTTTTGTGATTCCCACTAATTAATGTCCAGTCATATCTAAACCTTATGAGTGGATATAGTTTAAGTGTCATCTGGCAAACCTGATATTGATCCATTTCAATATCAGAGTTAAACAGTGTTAAAGATTCTAAATAAAAGCAAAAAATTGATAGCTAAATTGTTTCCATTGAGAGTTTCTTCAATAAAAGCACTTTTAAATTTGAACTAAAAATATCTATTGTGAGGTCAGGCATTTAGCATATACCCTTAAATGATAAACGCTTATTCACCTTTAGTGGATATAAACGGCTGTGACATGATGCAGCCCACATCCAAAATTTTATTTTAAAATCTCAGCATTATGAAGGGTCAAAATACATTTGGTGTTGGTGTGTTTTGTTTCTCTCGTAATTCCACTTCTAATTTTAGCCTGCCTTCTTTCCATATCCTGTAGCTTTTCAAGATGTTTGGTTGTACAACTTAGTTGAGATTCCTCAAGAGAGCCAAAGTGAGGTTTTTTTTTTTCCTTTTTTAAAAATCATTGCACGAAAGACAACTACTGGTTTTTAAAGATATTTACTATGGCTATATTTGAGCCACTTGTGATGTCAGTATTGGTCACTGTGTGGGCAGAAGGCTAAAGATGTCCCCCCAAGATTCCTGTCCTCTGGTTATTTAATCACATGCTAATCTAGACACTGCTGGGAAGGTTTTTTGCAGATAACTTAAGGGTACTAATTAGTTGACTTTTAGGGGAATGCTCTTGGATTATCTGGTTAGGTTCAATGTCTCATTGAGTCTTTAAAAGCAGGAGAGGAAGTCAGAGAGATTTCAAACATGAGAAAGATTAAATGCACTGTTGCAGGCTCTGAGATGGAGGAACCCCCGTGAAATAATTGGAGAGAAGCCTCTAGAAGCTGAGGGTTGCCCCCAGCTGACAGCCAGCAAAGGAATAAGACCTCAGCCTTACAATTCCAAGAAACTGGATTCTACCAACAACCTGATTGAGCTTGGAAGAGGGTCCTTCTTGGGGACTCTCAATAAGAGACCAGTGAGCTCATAATTTGATTATGTCCTTGTGGTTTCTAGAGCAGTAAAACTAGTGGAGCCAATCTAGATATCTGACCTACAGAACTATGGGATAATGGATGTTTGTTGTTGTTGTTGTTGTTTTATTTTTTTAATAGTTTTGTGTTCACAGCAAAATTATGAGGAAGGTACAGAGATCTTCAATACATCTCCTGCCCCTTCACATGCACAGCCTTTCCCATTATCAATACCCACGACCTAAGTTCTACATTTGTTACAATTAATGACCCTACATTGACATATTATAATCACCCAAAGTCCATAGTTTACATTAGAGTTCACTCTTGGTGTTGTACATTCTATGGGTTTGAACAAATATAATGACACATATCCACCATTATCGCATCATAAAGAGTGTTTTCACGTCCCTAAAAGTCCTCTGTATTAATCTCTCACTTCTCCCAGCCTCTGACAACTACTGATCTTTTTACTCTGTCCATAGCTTTGCTTTTTCCAGAATGCCATATTGTTGGAATCATATGGTATGTAGCTGTCTCAGATTGGCTTCTCGCACTTAATAATACACATTTAAGTTCCCTTTATATCTTTACATGGCTTGACAGATCATTTCTTTTTAGTACTGAATATTCCATTATCTGGATGTACCACAGTTTACCCATTCATGTACTGAAGGACATCGTGGTTGTTTCCAAGTTTTGGTGATTATTAATAAAGCTGATATGAACATTCATATGCAGGTTTTTGTATAAACATGCTTTTTTCAAATCCTTCAGATAAATACCAAGGAGTGGGATTGCTGGATCATATGGTAAGTGTATATTTACTTTTGTAAGAAAATGCCAAACTGTGTTCCAAAGTGACTACAACATTTTGCATTCCTACCAGCAGTGAATTAGAGTTCCCTGTTGCTCCACATCTTTACCAGCATTTGGTGTTGTCAGCGGCCTAGGTTTCAGCTATTCTGAAGGTGTGTATCTGTATCTCATTGTTGTTTTAACTTGTACTCCCCTGATGACAATGATTGTGCAGTATCTTTTTATATACTTATTTGCTGTCTCTATACCTATTTTGGTGAGGTGTCTGTTAAGTACATTCATACATTTTTCAATTTTTGGTACATTTTTGGTACATTTGGTACATTTTTCATTTGGGTTGTTGGTTTTCTTACTGGGTTATTGGGTAGAATAGTTTAAGCGTTCTTTGTATATTTTGGATAACAGTCCTTTATCAAATATGTCTTTTCAAATATTTTCCCCAGCTCTTTGGGTTGTCTTCTCATTCTCTTGACATTGATTTTTTTTACAGAGCAGAGGTTTTTAATTTTAATAAAGTCCAACTTATTAATTATTCCATGGATCACGCTTTTGGTGTTATATCTAAAAGTCAGTGCTGAATCCAAGGTAGATTTTCTCCTATGTTATTTTTGAATATTTTACCATTTTGTTTTTTACATTACGCTATGATCTATTTTGTGGTAGTTCGAAGGGTATGAGGTCTGTGTCTAGATTCATTTTCTTGCATATGAATGTCCACTTGTTTCAGCACTATTTGTTGAAAAAAAAACTATCTTTTGTCCATTGTATAGTCTGTGCTCCTTTGTCAAAAGTTGATTGATTAGATTTATGTGGGTCTATTTCTGGGTTCTTCTTTCTGTTCTATTAATCTGTCTATTCTTTCACCAATACCAGACTATCTTGATTACTATAGCTTTACAGTAAGCCTTGAGGTCAGGTAGTGTGAGTTCTCCAACTTTATTCTACTTTTAAAATATTTTGCTGTCTATTCTGGGTCTTTTGCCTCTCTGTATAAACTTTAGAATGAGTTTGCCAATATCAACAAAATAACTTTCTGGGATTTTGATTAGGATTGCATGGAATCTGTAAATAAAGTTGGGAAAAATGGGCATTGTGACATTATTGAGTATTCCTACCCATGAATATAGCATATTTCTCTACTTAGTTCTTCTTTGCTATCTTCCATTAGAGTTTTGAAGTTTTCCTCATACACATGTTGTACATATTTTGTTACATTTATTCCTAAGTATTTCATTTTTGGGGGTGTTAAGGTAAATGATATTATGTTTTTAATTTCAAATTCCACTTGTTCATTACTGGTACTATTATATCCCTTTATCGTTATGCAAAGCTTTTTTATCCATAATAACTTTCCTTGATTTGATGCCTGTTCTCTCTGAAATTAATTCCTTGTTTCTTTTCTATTCCTTATGTTTTTTGATTAGTTATTTCTTTTCTATTTGATTCCTTGTTTCTTTTGATTATTTCTTTTCTGTTTGATTCCTTATTCTTTATTCTTTTTTTCTAGTTTTGATTCCTTATTTCTTTTGATTAGTGTTAGCATGGTGTATTTTTCTCTATCCTTTTACTTTTGGTTTACATGTGTTTTTATATTTAAAGTTGGTTGCTTTAGAAAAGATCTATCTGCTGAAGTTGCTTATCAGCTTAAGGAGATTTTGGGCTGAGACAATGGGGTTTTCTAGATATACAATCATGTCATCTGCAAACAGGGACAATTTGACTTCCTCTTTTCCTAATTGAATACCCTTGATTTCCTTCTCCTGCCTAATTGCCCTGGCCATAACTTCCAACACTATGTTGAATAGGAGTGGTGAGAGAGGGCATCCCTGTCTTGTGCCAGTTTTCAAACTTCAGCAAAGTCTCAGGATACAAAATCAATGTACAAAAATCACAAGCATTCTTATACACCAGTAACAGACAGAGAGCCAAATCATGAGTGAACTCCCATTCACAATTGCTTCAAAGAGAATAAAATACTTAGGAATCCAACTTACAAGGGACGTGAAGGACCTCTTCAAGGAGAACTACAAACCACTGTTCAATGAAATAAAAGAGGATACAAACAAATGGAAGAACATTCCATGCTCATGGGAAGGAAGAATCAATATCGTGAAAATGGCCATACTGCCCAAGGTAATTTATAGATTCAATGCCATCCCCATCAAGCTACCAATGACTTTCTTCACAGAATTGGAAAAAACTACTTTAAAGTTCATATGGAACCAAAAAAGAGCCCCCATCACCAAGTCAATCCTAAGCCAAAAGAACAAAGCTTGAGGCATCACGCCACCTGACTTCAAACTATACTACAAGGCTACAGTAATCAAAACAGCATGGTACTGGTACCAAAACAGAGATATAGATCAATGGAACAGAGCCCTCAGAAATAACGCCACATATCTACAACTATCTGGTCTTTGACAAACCTGACAAAAACAAGCAATGGGGAAAGGATTCCCTATTTAATAAATGGTGTTGGGAAAACTGGCTAGCCATATGTAGAAAGCTGAAACTGGATCCCTTCCTTACACCTTATACAAAAATTAATTCAAGGTGGATTAAAGACTTAAACGTTAGACCGAAAACCATAAAAACCCTAGAAGAAAACCTAGGCATTACCATTCAGGCCATAGGCATGGGCAAGGACTTCATGTCTAAAACACCAAAAGCAATGGCAACAAAAGCCAAAATTGACAAATGGGATCTCATTAAACTAAAGAGCTTCTGTACAGCAAAAGAAACTACCATCAGAGTGAACAGGCAACCTACAAAATGGGAGAAAATTTTCGCAACCTACTCATCTGACAAAGGGCTAATATCCAGAATCTACAATGAACTCAAACAAATTTACAAGATAATAACAAACAACCCCATCAAAAAGTGGGTGAAGGATATGAACAGACACTTCTCAAAAGAAGATACTTATGCAGCCAAAAAACACATGAAAAAATGCTCATCATCACTGGCCATCAGAGAAATGCAAATCAAAACCACAGTGAGATACCATCTCACTGGCGATCATTAAAAAGTCAGGAAACAACAGGTGCTGGAGAGGATGTGGAGAAATAGGAACACTTTTACACTGTTGGTGGGACTGTAAACTAGTTCAACCATTGTGGAAGTCAGTGTGGCGATTCCTCAGGGATCTAGAAATAGAAATACCATTTGACCCAGCCATCCCATTACTGGGTATATACCCAAAGGACTATAAATCATGCTGCTATAAAGATACATGCACACATATGTTCATTGTGGCACTATTCACAATAGCAAAGACTTGGAACCAACCCAAATGTCCAACAATGATAGACTGGATTAAGAAAATGTGGCACATATACACCATGGAATACTATGCAGCCATAAAAAAATGATGAGTTCATGTCCTTTGTAGGGACATGGATGAAATTGGAAATCATCATTCTCAGTAAACTATCGAAAGGACAAAAAACCAAACACTGCATGTTCTCACTCACAGGTGGGAATTGAACAATGAGAACACATGGACACAGTAAGGGGAACATCACACTCCGGGGACTGTTGTGGGGTGCAGGGAGCAGGGAGGGATAGCATTAGGAGATATACCTAATGCTAAATGACGAGTTAATGGGTGCAGCACACCAGCATGGCACATGTATACATATGTAACTAACCTGCACATTGTGCACATGTACCCTAAAACTTAAAGTATAAGAAAAAAAAATACCTAAAAAAGAAAAGATGTATCTGGGTATTTGGGACTTATTTTTTGATCCATTCTGACAATTTCTATCTTTTAATTGATATAGTTATATCACTGACATTTAAAGTGATTATTGATATAATTGGATTAATATCTACCGTATGTTACTATTTTACATTTGTTGTCCTTGTCTTAATTTTGAATTTGTTTTTCACTCTTTTTCTACTTTTATTGTTCTAATTGAGCATTTTATGATTTCACTTTCTCACCTTTGTTAGCATGTTATACATTAAAAAAATGTTTTAGTGGTTGTGCTAGAGTTTGCAGTATATATTTACAACTAATCAAAATCCACTTTCAAATAACACTATACCACTTCAGCAGTTGTGAGTACCCCAAATAATCCTAATTCCTCCATTCTGTTCCTTGTATCATTACTGTTATATATTTTCCTCATATGTACGTATTTATAAATACACACATATATAAGCAAATATAAATGAATACATTGTTCCTGTTATTATGAACAAATTGTTGTATGTTAAATCAATTAAGTAAAAAAATAAAAATTTTCTTTTTACCCTCAGTTATTTCTTCTTCAATGCTCTTTTTTTAAATGTAGATCTGAGTTTGTGACCTATATAATTTTCCTTCTCTCTGAAGAACTTATTTTAACATTTCTTGCAAGGCAGATTTACTGGCAACAGATTCTCTCAATTTTTATTTTCATTTTTTGGTTTTCACTGTTGAAGGATAATTTCATAAACTGCAGAATTCTAGGTTGGTATCTTAACTCTCTCAACACTTTAAATATTTCATTCCATTCTCTTCTTGCTTGCATGGTGTCTGAGGAGATGTCAGATATAATTCTCATCTTTGTCCCTTTATAGGTAAGGTATTTTTGTCTTCGTACTTCTTCTGAAATGTTTTCCTTATCTTTGATTTTCTGTAGTTTAAAAATGTCATGTCTAGGTGTAATAGCATAGGTGTTTTTTATTTTATTTTTTATTTTTGCATTTATCCAGTTTAATGTTCTCTGTGTTTCCTGGGTTTGTGGTTTGGTATCTGATATTAATTTGGAGAAATTCCAAATCATTATTGTTTTAAATATTTCTTCTTCTTTTCCTTTCTTGCTTCTCCTTCCAACATTCCCATTATGTATATTTACACATTTTGTAGTTGTGCCACAATCCTTAAATATTCTGTTATGGTTTTTTTTTCAGTTTTTGTTATACTCACTTTTCAGTTTTGGAAGTTTCTATTGAGATATGCTCAAGCTCATAGATTTTTTCCTCAGCTGTGTCCAGTCTACTAATAAGCTCCTTGAATGCATTCTTCATTTCTGTCACAGTGGTTCTGATCTCTAGTGTTTCTTTTTGGTTCTTTCATAGGATTTCCATATATCTGCTTACACTGTTCATCTGTTCTTGAATGCTGTCCAGTATCTATTAGAGCCCTGAGCATATTAATCATAGTTGTTTTATATTCCTTGTCTGATAAGTCCAACATTTCTGCCATATCTGTTTCTGATGCTTACTCTTTCTCTCCAAATTGTATTTTTGCCTCTTGGTATGTCTTGTAATTTTTTCTTGACAGCCAGACATAATGTACTTGGTAAGAGGAACTGCTGTAAATAGGCCTTTAGCAATGCAGTAGTAAGGTGTGTGGGGAGGAGAAATTTACCATATAGTCCTATCATTACATTTCAGTCTTTTAATGGGCTAATGCTACTGAACTGTGAATGTCACAAGTCTTTCTAGGTTTTTTTCTTCCGCCTTAGGTGGAACAGGTTGGCTGACATGAGCTGGAATTGGATATTTCCCTTCCCTCAGTCAGTTCTGCTCTGATAAAATCCCAGCAGATCAGGATCTGGTGAAATCATATCTCTTGAGGTAAAGCTTGTTAAGAAGAACAGAGTACTCTGGTGAATTGCAAAATGGTTCCTTTTCCCTTTCCCTTACTGGAAGCATGAAGGAACTTTTCTCTCATATTTACTGTGGGAACCTGGTGGAGTTCCTGGAGGTAAATCTCACAGTATTGTGGCAGTCTCCCTATGATTGAGTCTCCTGGAGTTTTTAACTCTCAGACTTGTCCACACTGAGCCTCTAGCAATTCATCAATGACAGCTCAGGTTTTCCTACTCTGGCACTGGTTCCCCAGCAGTGTCTCCTCATGAGTCACTGCTCAGTGAAGCCAAGACTCCCTGTATTTGTCTCTCTGTCTCTCCAATCTTGGGGCTAATGGTTTGCCCTATGTCCTTATCTTTATTACAGATTCAAGAAGAGTTGTTGCTTTCTCAGTCTGTTCAGCTTTTTACTTGTTGGAAAGAATGTTGACTTTAACTCTTTTCCCGTTTAGAAAAAAGAAGTGCAGCTCACTGCCAGCACTCATTTAATTTTACATAAACATGCTCTTTAAGGCTGAAGCAAATATGACTAATTTTCAACATGAAAATGAAATATAAAAACTGGTATTGGAGTCATTTCTAAACAGAACTAACATCAGAACAATCTGAATCATCAGAATCATCTGTTTCGGAAGCATCGTATTCATCAAATGAATCTTCAGCCAACAACTGTTCGAGAATGATGTTAACATCATGTGTAGGAATGCTACCATTTCTAGGATTTCACATTTTTAGCTATCAAGAATTACTATATTTTGTAAATGGAAATACCACCACTAAAACTAGAATGCTATAAATAGAATGATGTCTTTTGTTTCCAAAGTTGATATACTAGAGTGATACAAAAATAATAACAAATGCAAGATATTTTGTGGCAAAGTTATTTTGGGGTAAATGCTGCAACCACAAGCACTGCCAGCAAGTATTCTCAGGGCAAATGGGAGAAGGGTTTTAAGCTTATTTAAATATGAAACTGGAACACAGAAGTCCCCACACGTATTGCTTTAAGCTGCTATGTTTGTGGTAATTTGTTATAGTAGCAATAGGAAATTAATACAGCCAGTATGAAATCACTTCAAGGCAGAGTGTAAGAAAAGTTCCTAAGTTAATGTGATGTCACTTCGAGAGAGACTATGGTAAGACTTTCTTTTCCTGAATAAAATTACTACTGGGAAGATAATTAACATGATTAGACTAAATACATGAGTATTGCAGAATTTTTGCATAAATATTTGAGACCAAGATACAAAAAAAAAATTTGGAGAAGTGTTTTCTTTTTTTTGGTAGGTATGTTTATATGAAAGCTCTATTAACTTTCTCTAAGGATCATCTTGGAGTATTTTTACCTCTGAAAACCATTAATGTATTTGACATGATTCTTTTTTAAAAATTTAAATTTGTGCACAACTTTTTGAAACATATCTATTGAATATAAGTGGTGAGTTTATAGGCAATATCATTGTACTATTTTATCATTTTACAAATTAATTGGCTTTTGAAAATTGGTTTTTATTAGCACCAATTCCAGAAAATAAATTATCAAAGAGGAAAAGGAAAAATTCTCTAACTGTACCGATTGTTGAATGTTGCAGCCCTATACCTGCAATTATTGGTTGAAATAAAATTCAAATATCCATGCTTTTATTTGAATCTAAATAAAAATATTTACTTTACCTACATTTTAAAAATGTATTAACTATTTGTGAATTGTTTGATTAGATTAAATACCCTAATTGAATCCTGTTTGATAAAAATGCAAAAAAGGGGGCTTATTTGCCCATATAGTTTACTATTTCAGGTAGGAAGTTCTATCAAGTTGTCCAAAGCAAATGCTTGTGTCACTAATAATTACGTGTGTAGACTCTTGCAGTTGTGGTGGACTACCCTAGGGAGTAATTGACATAGTTGTTTGTTGGCCTGTTGGCTAACCTGTACTTTCTGACTTTTCTCTATGTCCTGTACCTCCAAAGGAAATATGACCTGACATGCTTGGAAACTCCATCTACTGAGTATGACCTTGTATAATGTGAGTTTTCTGGGCCTGCTTTGAAGAGGTGACCTGACTCTGAGCAGATCGCCCAAGTTAAAAAAAGAAAACTAATTAGGCACTAAGAAAAGTCCCATTCTTTTGAGACTGAAAGCATTCCATTTGGTTTTGTGCACATTCAAATGGTCTGAAAGAGTTAATAGTTTCTGAAAATAATGTCTTGTTGAAAAACAATGATGACTTTGCATTTATTTGGGTTATCAGTGGAAGAAATAAATATAAATTCTATTTTCCTGGTACATACATTCTGAGGTAATCTATTTTATCTAGGACAGCTATCTTGAAATTATTTTCTTGATAAGTTCAGAATTTTCTACAGTTTAAACTAAAATGTCAATTAATCATTGATTACATTATAATGTATAGCTTTGTTTTGTTTTGCATCCTAACACATTACTTAGAAAAATCATTACTTAGCTAAAATTATCTGCTTAAAGGCATGGAGTTAAGGGAGATTTTCAGAAGCTGCATTATAAAGCAGACTGACATCAACTAGTCTTTTAATGTTAATAATAGATTCTGTTTTCCTCTGTTTTTCCTCAAAGAAACTTAACAGATATTACGGGAAGTATCTTATTAAAATGTCCCTATAACAGTCATAAAGGAAGAGGATTATTTATTTTAAAGCTAGAGAAACTCAGATATTAGGAAGTATATCTTATATAAAATATATATTAAATAACTTTTTTTGCTCACCTGTAGGAGAGAAACTCTTTGTCCAATATTAGATTTTAGCCTGATTCTCCATGAGATGATGAAGATTCTCCATGAGATGATGATGATTCTCCATGACCTAATGAAATCTGATCAAAGATTCTCATTTGACCAGTCACCCTGCCCTTCCTCCACAACTCTCTGTTTATTTCCAATTTAAATTGGTGTCAAACTCTCCTCGGCTGATGACCCAGATATTTCTGCACTTAATCATCTTGCCTGAAATGAGTAAGGATGAAGTTTCTGTTTTGTCCTTCTTAGCCTATTTCCTTGATCAGTCATGGACCCTGGTTGTAATGATCATGCAGGTCCTTTATCTATGCATGCCAGAGATTCTGGACAGACAAGTATGGGGACATCCCTTTCTTTATTTGATTATTTTGTCAATTTTTTATAAAAGTTTTATTGCTTTCAGTCCTTTGGAGAAATGGAAGCTGAATGCTAACCCCAAGGACTTCTGTGGCCTATCATGAACTGGGGGTGAAATAAGAGTTTCTTGAGAAGTAGATTCCTTGAAGTTTCTGAGACAAAAACTGGACTTCTTGTGATGAAAAGAAAGCACAGTCAGAATACAAACTGATAATGGATTGGGTCCAAGTGGCCAGCATCTTAGACTATGGAAATTTGCTGTTGGACATTAAAGCATGACACAAGTTACTGAAGAAGACAGAAGCTGCTACAGTCCATAACAAAAAAGGCTATATTGTTAGCTAGCCAAACACAAACACAGAAACCTGGAAAAGACTTAGTTTACTTTCTTTTCACATTCAAATGACATAGTCTACCTGATGCAGAAACTCTCACATGGCAAAGGTTAATTAGAGGTTTCCATGAACTATATCCCTTGCTCCTGGGCTACATCAGGACATGAGGCTTAGCCTAACTCTCTCTTGCATAGCCTAACTCTCTCCGCATGCAACAAATTGCCACCCTTGTTTGGCAAAAAGCTTTGCTTCTTTTGGACCTTCTCGCCTTCATCCTCTCTATAGTTCCAGTAGTTCAACTTCCTTTCATTCAGCTTCTAGTGTATGCATTCTCTACTCCATATGAAGGCAACCGCTGAAGTGAGGCAGCAGGAGATGAGAGGAGGAGAATCTAAAAGGCTCAGATTCTGAAGGGCAAAGAAGAGAAGACTTTGGGATGGTCTAACCTCAGGACAGAATAGCTAAAAGCCACCTGAGCGTTAACCCTGAGGAAATTAACATCAAGCTCAAGCTTATCATTAAAAAAAATCTATGTCCATGGAGCATCTTTTCTGGATTTAAGTTAAATAACAAAAAAAGATAGGACTGGATTTGAGAAGTAGTAAGAGAGAAAAGAAAAAGAGTGACATCACATTTGTAGTGGTGTGCACAAAATTGCATTGCCTGTATTACACAGTAATGTAAATATTTTGAAATAGGCTGTGTATTTGTAGGCATACTCTCTACCTTCTAAATTATTAAGAGCCAAGTGATATACTAGTATGATTTTAAATTAAGCAAAAGGAAGGTCTGAGGCCTCTGTATTAGTCTGTTAGGGCTGCCATGGCAAAATAGCATAGCAGCTGTGGCTTAAACAGAAATTTATTTTTTCACAGTTCTGCAGCATGGAAGTCCAATATGAAGGTGACAGCAGATTTGGTTTCTCCTGAAGACTCTCTCCTTGGCTTGCCAATTGCCATCTTCTTGCTGTGTCCTCACATAGTCTTTTCTCTGTGCATATCTCTAATACCCCTTTCTCTTATAAGGACACCAGTCATATTAAATTACACCCACCCCTTCATTACCTCTTTTAACCTTAATTACTTCCTTAAAGGGCCATCTCCAAATACAGTCATATCGGGGATGAGGGCTTCAATTTGTGAATTTTGGGGGACACAATTCAGTCTCTAACAACCTCCCTCACTGTCTGACTCTATGCCATCATGTTACTGTTTCTATGAAGCTCAGACTCTGGTTCATACCTATACCTTGTTTTTTGAGTCTTGCCATCTGATATCTAAGGAATCCTGTGGTTCCTACTGATGACAGCAGTAACCACAATTGGACACAAATTCTGTATGATCTTTTGATTAACCTGGAAGGAATTTTGATCTTTGATCAGAGCTGATTTAGATCACACTGTGACAAAGGAATATCTCCACTCATGAAATTTGTAGGCCTCTAAAATGATCAAAATGACTTGAACACCCATTTATAATGACACATTTCAATAGCCAAAAGGAATCTTTTTCTTGGGATTCCTTCCATCATTCTGTGGGAAAGCATTATAGAGGGAGTGCTTGCATGTGACTTTCTGGGCTAAAGTGACTATTAACAATAATATATTCTTGCAGAAAATGCTGTCATAGTGTCACCATATATTACCACTATGAACATCACTTCCAGAGATTATAAAAGTCTCTCTGGATGTAATAAAATAGATTAGGCTGGAGATCAGTACAAAGCCATATTTTATTATTGCAAATGTGCTGAAAGCTGAGATTTGTGCCTGGCTACTGTAGAGAAGAGTAGGCCAATTGGTTCAAGTCATAACTCATTGTTCTTTTTCAGTAGTGCCTCAAATAGATAAAGCCTCGATGTGTGTATGACAAAAAGCACTCAATGACATTTTTCATTTGTAAATGGTGAAATAGATAGGGTTATGTAAAGAGGGCAGAGTGATATTTAAAGGTTTGTTTTATGATGGAGTATGTAAGTTTAATTTCACAATAAATTAAAATAATGGAAGAAGTGGAATATAGAATCATTCTCTTTTTTAATTCTAGCAATGGGAAAATTAATGTGTCTCACAAGATAAAGAAAATTTTTTCTAGAGGCTATTGTACAAGTCACCCATCATGATGTTTACTGCTTAAACATCTTGACAGCTGTGTTGTGATTAATGTCAGGTAAATTTGACTGCTTCATAGATGCTAAAGTTGTATGAATTTATTATTAAGTCTTATTAACTTAAATTGCTATTATTTCATTCACAATGTTAATAACTGCATAACAAACTCTGCAAGCTTTATTGCCATAAAGGAGAAGATATGTATTAGTGACAGTTCAAGTTCTTCAGTATCTATGTCATTTTTGGAAATTTATTCTATTATTGCTTAGATTTTGACCTGGATTTAAAAACAAACAAAATAAAAGCCATATTCAGTCCTTGAACTCAGAGGTGACAGTCAAAACATTTAGCTCCCAGCAAGACCGGGGCAACATTCTCTCAAGATGGGGCACTAGTTATAAGCAACCATTGTGGCCAAGCTGAGACTTACTGGCTGAATATCAGCTTGGCAAGTGGCACTTCTCATTTTGTTCCACTAGTCTATTCTTTCCAAGCAAATATAACAGAAATTAAGGTCAGATTTTGGCTTTTGATAGAAATTGGGGTCTGGGTAAAGCTTTTGTTGATTTCAGTAAAAATTGCTTTTATATTCATATAACAGAGAGTAGATTTTGGCACCTGACTCCCCATATCAGCAGCTGTCTGCTACCAATCTTGATGAAAATTTGACGTAGCAATATTCACAAATAAGGCCAACTTCCAACATGCAAAATGCTTCTTGTTTCACAAATTCTAAAAATAAATTAAGTAAGAAAACTTAAAAGAGATTAAAGTTCTGGATACTAAACCAGTTTATATTAGAAGCAGAGAATATTATAAAATTCTGTGCCAGCCCTTAATAATAAGAAATCACACTCACAAACACACACACACAAACACAGACACACACACACCCCCCACACACAGGCACAAGCAAAAAGATGTCTCATCTTTTAAGTTCTGAACATCACATGCATTCTCGTGTTTGATTAAGAAGGATACAAATTATACATCCAAATAGTCAATAAACATAAGAAAAGAAATCTTAAATAATACTATAATTAGAATATACCATTTTATATATCCGTTTCCATATCCATATGCATTTACACATCAACATCTACAGCTGCAACTTCAGCTCTATCTACAGCTACTTCTATGTTTATCTACATTTATCTGTATACTTAAAAATCAAGTTTATTGATGCAGCTCTTGATGACTCTATTGATGAGACATAAAGATGGATTTGTGAAATATTATCCCAACTTTACCCTTAACCTCCCTTGTGAGACTATGTACAAACCCTGTTTTCACAACCCAGGCATATAACCCCTAGCCACTTATAAGTTTTGGCTGTGTCCCCACCCAAATCTCATCTTGAATTGTGGCTCCCAAAATCCCCACCTGTTGTGGGAGGGACCCAGTGGGGGATAATTGAATTATGGGGGCAGTTTCCCCCATACTATTCTCATGGTAGTAAATCAGTCCCACAAGATCTAATGGTTTTAATAATGGAAGTTCCCCTGCACAAGCTCTCTTGCCTGCCACCATGTAAGACATGACTTTACTCCTCATTTGCCTTCCACTATGATTGTGAAGACTCCCCAGCCATGTGAAACTGTGAGTCCATTAAACCTCTATCCTTTTTAAATTACTCAGTATTGGGTATGTATATATTAGCAGCATGAGAACAGACTAATACACCCACCAAAAAACTGAACTCATTGCCCCTTCTTTTTCTAGCCAAGAAAAACACCTAGAGGAGCATAAAATTGTAATAGGTACCAGTTTTATTTGCACAGTACATCTGGGAAAGCAAGTCAGATCGAGTCACTCCCCTGATCAAATCCTCTAAGGGTTTGTTATGTCACTAAGAGTAAAAGCCATGCTCCTATAATGACTTGAGGCCCTACATAATTTGCCCCCCATCTATTGCATCTCACCTGAACTACTCTTCTTCCTTGACCATTTACCTGCTCCAGCCATACTTGCTTCCTTGCTGTTCCTGGAATAGATCATGTATACTCCTGTCTTAGGTCTTTGTCTCTGCTATTCCTTTATCCTTAAAAGTGTTTGTTCTCCGTGGCTGCTCCCTCATCTCCCTTGGGTCTTTACTTCAATGACATTGCCTCAGAGAAGGCTTTCTGGGTTCTCTTATTAAAATGTATGTAGCTCTTCTTATTCCTCTTTCCTGCTGTTTTTCACCTTAGAGCTTATAACTAACATCCAATGAATTTTACATATGTGCCATGTTTTCTATTTATCCCACCAAAGAACAATACCGCAACGGTTTGGCTGCTGCTGTATCCTCTGTGCCTAGACCAGTGCCAACCGTAGAGCAAGTGATCAATAGAGAATCAAATCCTTCTCCCTGCTGCTCTTATTCTGTATTTCTCATCAGATATTTCCTGCTGTGCTAGTAGAGTAACATAACATTTATAATGTCTTTATTTCAAATTTTGCTAACTTGTTCATCATTGATTTTTTGCATTAATTTTGGTTTTTAAAAATATCATATCAAAATATTATCTATGTTGACTACTGAGATTTTTGGTGTTTCCTTAAATTTTGAGCCTCAGGCAAGTGTCTGACTCACTTCATTCCTCTTACTATAGTCCTGGCTTTTGATGAAAAAATTATTCCTGGGTCCAATATTGGGTTAGACTAAGTGAACCAGTCTTCTTTATGAAGGTTGCCTCAGCTTTTTCAAAATACAATTTTGCATTCTGACTTCCAAAAAGGAGAAGAGAGTATGCATCATTTTCAAAACTTGTTTGAACTTGAAATCTACCGCCATGGAGCATTTTATGAAGCTGGAGCACATTGATCTTTCAAACCAACTGTCTTTTTTATTCTACTCAAATTCTAGGTCTTTTATAATATCTGTAAGGAAATTTTTAAAATAACAAGTAGTTCTGAAAAAAGGAATGAAGCATAAAGTTAAAGAATAACAGATTCGGAAAATATAAAAATGGCACAAATTTATTAATAATAGTTGTGAAACATGATTTCTATTATTTCCTCGATATACACATGTAGTAATAACTAAGGATAGCCTTCCCAAGCTTGCAACCAGCATCTATGTCATCTTGATTCTTCACATACCATAAGCACAGCTCCAAATCCTCCCACACTCCTCCAGTCCAGAAATTATTTTGATATCTACAGGGAAAGGAGTTTCTTGTACTCAAATGTAAACAGACTTATAACATACATTTGAAAAACAATTCAAGTTTACAAGAGTGTAATAATAACCAGAGGTAAAATAGACATTTGAAAAGAGCTTAGGTATACATTGGAAATCAACAGAGTCAAAGTAAACAAGGTAATGTATATATCTAAAAGAATATTCAGATATACATCTGAAATGAAAGTGAATTACAGTATATGCTCAGAAGAAAAAAAGGAGCTTTGCATTGAGGTTTATTGATTGAGGTTTTAACTTTTGGAATTGTCAGAATAAAGTTTTCTTGATTATGGAGGGGCTGGTTTGCCCCATCTTTGTCCACTTGGTGGATGGACAGATCATTAGACACTTTAGGGAGAGGTAAAGAGGACTGGCTGGGAAGGAGGCCCTACCTTCTAGGCAGCTGGAAACTGCAGTCATAAGCAATATGAATATTTATAAATTATACAATCAGCATTACTCCTAATTTTCCTGGCCATATCACTAGTCCTTAGACTCTATTGATGGGACACAAATAGGGTCCCATATCTTCCCAGTTCTTGGCATCTTCATTTTGGTCTAGTCTTGAATCCTACAGATTAACCTCCTTTTTTTTTTTTCCTTCTAGTCTATGGAAGCCCTTGGCTTCTTGTAGGACAACACTTGGACATAGAGAGAATATCCATGATGCAACAAAATATGGGGATAGCCTGCTGCATATGTAGAGTCAATAAAATTAATTGGCAGCAAGTTAACGACCCAGTGTTACAAGAAGCACAAGTAGGTAGGGCGCACATGAGAAGTGGCTTCACTGGAAAACCCAGGAGAAAACCCAATATTTTTAAGTATGGTGTGACCCTTCCTTTTGAGTGCAGTGTCTGGATTAAGAATTTAGAGGCAATGACTGTTAGCTGGAGGCCGGAGTTTGTCACCACAGGGCCTCTGTGTATCCTGACAGTACAGCAGCTAGTGTCGTTCAGAGTGAGTGACACAATGGAAGAAGGAAGTCATGGTGCCTTTTACAAGCTAATGTCTGAAGTCTCACACGATCACTTTCCCTTTATTGTTTTTGCTAGAAGTTAGTCACTAGGTCCAGTCCACCCTCAAGGGGGGGGAATTATAATAGATTCTGCCTCTGGAAGGGAGGAGTACCAAAACATGTGGAGACATTTTGTAAAACTACCACATGTGGGAACCTCCTTTCCTTTTCTTCGTATTTCACTGGAGGAACATGCCTGCTCTGTCCCCATTACTCTGCCCCATCCTCCATCTCTTTGTCATTTCCAGGGTGGGGAGTGATGTATTTATTTGACTGATGACTTAGAAAGAAGGAACTGGCAAAGTGGTCTCATCCCCTTTCTCTCCTCATATCTGCTTGCTTGCAAAGAACATGGGTTTCCACTGCTCCTGGCCAAGTGGTGAGCTTTTCAGATAAGCTCTGCTCCTATGACAGCTCAGGCTGCCTGCAATTGGGTGGTACCTTTACTTGAGGGCTGAAACAATAAAAAGCCTACCTGGTCCACAGGCCTAGTACATATTCTCTTACATCATTTTTATCCACTGAAGGAGTGATATTTTAACCTCTGTCTGCTTGACTTCTCTGTTTTACAATTGGTTTTGACAGACAGGGAAAAGGGGTGCCATTTATTGACCTTAGTGATCATTGACTTGCACTCTCATGTGCAGTGTACAGAAGAAAGATATACATAGATACATGTAACATAATACAGTGTAAACCAGCAGCATGTAAAATACATAAGGAGGTATAAATGAGGGTAGAGGTAACACCTAGGGAAAGTAAGAAAAGATTTTACAGACGAAGTAAAATTTGACTCTAGAATAATGACTAGGAATTCTTCAAACAGAGAAAAGGACAACAGAAATCTAGGAGGACGGAACCAAATATGAAATTGCAACACACACACACACACACACACACACACAGCCAGGCATCCTCAGAGATCATGGACATATTTATTGTGACTGAAACTCAGGTAAGATAGAATTGGCATGGAGCAGGAAGAAGTAGGAAAGGTGGGAAGAAAAAACTATGAAGCATTTTAAAATAGAAATGAGGTTGATTTATATTGCAGATAGAAAACTCTGGCAACAATGAACTATAGAACAGGACACAGAAAGGAGGTCAGTTTGGGAGATGCCATAGAGCGTTTACTGTTGATAATGTTCTCTAAAGTAGTGACAGTGAATGATGTCAAGGATAGTCACGCATCAGGCAGGCGTTCACACTTCTCAGGGTTTTATTTTATTATTTTTACTATTATTTTTATTATACTTTAAGTTTTAGGGTACATGTGCACAACGTGCAGGTTTGTTACATATGTATACATGTGCCATGTTGGTGTGCTGCACCCATTAACTCATCATTTAAAGTTAGGTATATCTCCTAATGCTATCCATCCCCCCTCCCCTCACCCCACAACAGGCCCCGGTGTGTGATGTTCCCCTTCCTGTGTCCATGTGTTCTCATTGTTCAATTCCCACCTATGAGTGAGAACATGCAGTGTTTGGTTTTTTGTCCTTGCGACTGAGAATGATGGTTTCCAGCTTCATCTATGTCCCTACAAAGGACATGAACTCATCCTTTTTTATGGCTGCATAGTATTCTATGGTGTATATGTGCCACATTTTCTTAATCCAGTCTATCATTGTTGGACATTTGGGTTGGTTCCAAGTCTTTGCTATTGTGAATTGTGCCCCAATAAACATACGTGTGCATGTGTCTTTATAGCAGCATGATTTATAATCCTTTGGGTATATATCCGGTAATGGGATGGCTGGGTCAAATGGCATTTCTAGTTCTAGATCCCTGAGGAATCACCGCACTGACTTCCACAATGGTTGAACTAGTTTACAGTCCCACCAACAGTGTAAAAGTGTTCCTATTTCTCCACACCCTCTCCAGCACCTGTTGTTTCCTGACTTTATAATGATTGCCATTCTAACTGGTGTGAGATGGTATCTCATTGTGGTTTTGATTTGCATTTCTCTGATGGCCAGTGATGATGAGCATTTTTTCATGTGTCTTTTTGGCTGCATAAATGTCTTCTTTTGAGAAGCGTCTGTTCATATCCTTCACCCACTTTTTGATGGGGTTGTTTTTTTTCTCGTAAATTTGTTTGAGTTCATTGTAGATTCTGGATATTAGCCCTTTGTCAGATGAGTATGTTGCAAAAATTTTCTCCCATTTTGTAGGTTGCCTGTTCACTCTGATGGTAGTTTCTTTTGCTGTGTAGAAGCTCTTCAGTTTAATTATATCCTATTTGTCAATTTTGGCTTTTGTTGCCATTGCTTTTGGTGTTTTTGACATGAAGCCCTTGTCCATGCCTGTGTCCTGAATGGTATTGCCTAGGTTTTCTTCAAGGGTTTTTATGGTTTTAGGTCTAACATTTAAATCTTTAATCCATCTTGAATAATTTTTGTATAAGGTGTAAGGAAGGGATCCAGTTTCAGCTTTCTACATATGACCAGCCAGTTTTCCTAGCACCATTTATTAAAGAGGGAATCCTTCCCCCATGGCTTGTTTTTTTCAGGTTTGTCAAAGATCAGATAGTTGTAGATATGTGGCATTATTTCTGAGGGCTGTGTTCTGTTCCACTGATCTATATCTCTGTTTTGGTACCAGTACCATGCTGTTTTGGTTACTGTAGCCTTGTAGTATAGTTTGAAGTCAGGTAGTGTGATGCCTTCAGCTTTGTTCTTTTGGCTTAGGATTGACTTGGCGATGCGGGCTCTTTTTTGGTTCCATATGAACTTTAAAGTAGTTTTTTCCAATTCTGTGAAGAAAGTCATTGGTAGCTTGATGAGGTTGGCATTGAATCTATAAATTACCTTGGGCAGTATGGCCATTTTCACGATATTGATTCTTCCTTCCCATGAGCATGGAATGTTCTTCCATTTGTTTGTATCCTCTTTTATTTCGTTGGGCAGTGATTTGTAGTTCTCCTTGAAGAGGTCCTTCACATCCCTTGTAAGTTGGATTCCTAGGTATTTTATTCTCTTTGAAGCAATTGTGAATGGGAGTTCACTCATCATTTGGCTCTCTGTTTGTCTGTTATTGGTGTATAAGAATGCTTGTGATTTTTGCACATTGATTTTGTATCCTGAGACTAGTCCAGGACCAGATGGATTCACAGCCGAATTCTACCAGAGGTACAAGGAGGAACTGGTACCATTCCTTCTGAAACTATTCCAATCAATAGAAAAAGAGGGAATCCTCCCCAACTCATTTTATGAGGCCAGCATTATCCTGATACCAAAGCCTGGCAGAGACACAACAACAAAAAAGAGAATTTTAGACCAATATCCCTGATGAATATCAATGCAAAAATCCTCAGTAAAATACTGGCAAACTGAATCCAGCAGCACATCAAAAAGCTTATCCACCATGATCAAGTGGGCTTCATCCCTGGGATGCAGGTCTGGTTCAACATACGCAAATCAATAAATGTAATCCAGCATATAAACAGAACCAATGACAAAAACCATATGATTGTCTCAATAGATACAGAAAAGGCCTTTGACAAAATTCAACAACCTTCATGCTAAAAACTCTAAGTAAATTACATATTGATGGGACATATCTCAAAATAATAAGAGCTATCTATCACAAACCCACAGCCAATATCATACTGAATGGGCAAAAACTGGAAGCATTCCCTTTGAAAACTGGCACAAGACAGGGATGCCCTCTCTCACCACTCCTATTCAACATAGTGTTGGAAGTTATGGCCAGGGCAATTAGGCAGGAGAAGGAAATCAAGGGTATTCAATTAGGAAAAGAGGAAGTCAAATTGTCCCTGTTTGCAGATGACGTGAGTGTATATCTAGAAAACCCCATCGTCTCAGCCCAAAATCTCCTTAAGCTATAAGCAACTTTGCTCAGTTTTATTCCTTTCAAACTAATGAACAGACAAAGCAGGCAGAGATAAATTTTAATGGAAAAATCTTTTTTATTTTATTTGTGAAGCTTTTTACCTATGAAAGTCTGTTGGCTGAAGATCATTAGAGTTTGGCTAGAGATAGAAATACGTGTCCAGGTATCAAAGTAAACATGCTGTTCTTGTTCTAATAAACATGATTAAACCAAAATTAAAAAAAAATTCTCTCTGATGAAACCGATCCTCCTAGTTAGAGAGACTTTTCCTCAAGAAAAAAAAAAAAAGTCTGTATCATCCTAGATTTGCATTTGAAGATGGTGGAGGATGGTGAAAAGGCAGAGTTAGATGGAAGGAGTGCTTTTTAGCTAAACAAATCAGCATGATTCTAGACATGCTTGGAGATCACAATCCCTACATATAAAAGACCAGAGGAAGAAAAAGAAAAGGAAAGCTTCTCGAGTTACATGAAATTTCATGTACAGAGTATCAGGAGGTAATTTAAAAGCAAAGACTCAAGGGAACATACCTTCACCAGGTAAAGCCCATACCCCAAAACAATAGGAGAGAAATTAACTGTGAAAAGCTCCACTGGAAGAGAGCAGGTGTTGGTGAAGTGAGACATGGGAAATGTGTTTGGCATTTGAGGGGGAAAGGAAATGAAAATGTGGAAAGGAAAGTATGGGGAGAGGAAATTCAAATTCACACTCTAGTCCGCCCGTGTTTTATTGGTAAAATTTAAAAGCTGGGAAACTGGCAATCACATTGCAAAGTCAGAAAATCATTTATGTGCCTTATGGGATCCAATGACTCCTTGCCAAAATAATAACAAATCTATTTTTATCTTCTCTCGGGGACTGTCAACCACTTGCTGTTTAATCACCTTCTAACTTATGTTAGTATTCTAAAAGAGGTAGTGCTGTTTGCTAGATAGCAATATTAATATCATCACATGTACCCTAAAACTTAAAGTATAATAATAATAAAATTTAAAAAAAAGAATAGGCTAGTGTTTGACTTTTCAGGTATTTTTCCTTTCTTTTATATGCAATTTCTCCAAAGTAACAAATTTAATAAATTTAAATATTTCATTATTTATGAGAATTACTTGTGTATAATACATAAAAGCTGTTTCTGAAAATGAAAATTTTAATTACCTTTCAATGCCTGAGACTATCTTAACATCAAACATTTTATCTGTTAATTAACACATTTTTCAGAAAAAAAATCACAATTTTACTTATATATGATTCTAATTGTTTCATCTGATATATCTAGGGGAAACAAATATGTTGTACGTTATGCCCACATTTAAATTTATATTGGAATTACTCCAGTGAGTTGTAATTACTTCTAATTATTCATTATATGAATATAATCACACTATCCCTTATCTCAGTATTTTAAAGGAATGATAGCTGCTTATGGAAAAAATATTATACTTTAGTCATTATAAGAATCTCTAGAAGTAAGATCCCAAGTAACTTTAGAAAATCCTCTTTTTTAAAATAATGAGATGAATTCTAACATTTATTTGTAGGTGCTTTTCATGATAGCTCACAATACAACTTGTACATTAAAATTTTTGGATTAAATATACGTGAGAATCAGTGAATATTATATACCTGGAGACCTACAATGTTCATTTGTATATTAAAGGCTATAAAAAGTTCTATCATAAATTATATTTAATTTCTTAAAATACAGTGTTTCTCAAGCCTATTGGAACACTGAAAACTTTTTTTATGCTACATGCACTAGTATCTTATAGGACATAATTTGGGAAAAGCCAACTTGTTTCATAATAATATAATTAAGGAACCTAATATGATCCCCAGGAAGGTTAAGCAGCTGGCTCATTGTGGTGCCACTGGTTTATGCCAAGATCCAGAATAATCCATACATCTCCCAACTACCAATTATTGACAATGTGTGTTACTGTTGGCATAGTGACATTATGATTCTTCATTTTTAGAAGTGTTTTGTAACTCACTTTTAAATCTCCTGATAGCTGATGAATTAAGATGATATCATACATTTCTCTTTCTACTTTTTCCATGTCATAAATGATATGATAATATGGCTAAGAGACAAAAAATAATGGAAGATTTAACACTAAGCCCTGGTTTATCTGATCTAATTTAAAATGCCCCCTTCTCATCCACATACCACACTTACTCAGATCCAACAGACACAACGGCTTACATAGATTCCCCCTTCTCTCCCCCTCATCCATCCCTGCACACATACCTGAGAAACACCTTAGCATTGGTTTCAAGATTTCCTAATGGGCTGTGGAGCAGCTGTAAATAACACAGTGCTATTCTAGCCAATTGCCCTGAACCGGGTGATATGATCATATTCGTTTTAACGACTTTCCCTGAAGTATGAGTTGAGATTTTTCCTAGGTCTCCTTCATCCTCATGCTGTATAATCTGGAGTTATGTTCAACGTGACCGTTGAGGCTTCACAATGAATTTGTCCTGTGAAAAGATCAGTTGATACAGAGCCTGGATCCCAGATTCTCACCACAGAGTGGGCGCTCATTATTTGCACGTCAGCATCTATGTCATCAATCTCTAGCAGCCACACTCACCCAGATGAAGCTCCAAACCCAGGTCTTGTGGATCACATATAACCCATTTCTTTTTTTAATGAGTCAATAAGCCTCAATTCCTGGACATCTATTTTAAGTAAATTGAAAGTGGTACTCTCTTTCCTGCAGGGCATGAATCTAAATGCATATTGAGCTGAAACAGCTACAGTCATTTTTTAACTGTCAGGGGAGAATCTGAGAATCTGAGAATCTGAGAAGATGAGAATGGAGCCAAGATAGCATAAAGTGGATCCAAGAAATGGAGAGGAAGAAAGTGGGTTTTGCTAACATTGTCTGATCGAGTGGTACTTGAGGCTAGTTGTTGCTTAACTTTTTTTTTTTTTATCTCGAGACAGAGTCGTGCTCTGTCACCCAGGCTGGAGTGCAAATGGCACGATCTCAGCTCACTGCAACCTCCACCTCCTGGGTTCAAGCGATTCGCCTGCCTCAGCCTCCCAAGTAGCTGGGATTACAGGCGCGTGACACCATGCCCGGCTAATTTTTGTATTTTCAGTAGAGACGGGTTTTTGCCATGTTGGCCAGGCTGGTCTCTATCTCCTGATCTCAGGTAATCCGCCCGCCTTGGCTTCCCAAAGTGCTGGGATCACAGACGGGAGCCACCACACTCGTCCCGCTTCCTAACTTTTTAATTACATGAACCAATATATCTTTTTTCTCCACTTTAGGGTATTAGGGTGGGTTTTGTACTATTAGTAATGGAAAGTCCTAACTAAAACATTGCTTGCTGCTCTATCACTACATATCTTTTTGCCATATTATGTTCGTCAGCTTAGATTATGCCACCTTCAAAATAAAGGGAATAGGGTAATGCCTGAATGATCTATAATTCTTTTTTATTTGTAACGTTCTTTGATCCCTCCATGGTTAGTAGTAGTGGCGGGCACTCTGGAAAATAATGGCTTTTGACTTTGGGGTCTGAGCTAAGAATGTAGTCCTTAAAAATCATTTTACCATGGTAAGAGTTATGAAAGACTTCTCCTTTACAAAGTTTACACCGTTCTACTCATTGATCCTTATATTAGAGAACTGGGGTTAACAAATTTTGATATTTTTATCATAAACAAAATGTAGTTATTATAAAGGTGTGATTTGAGGATTGCTTAGCCAGACCCCAGTCACGTTATGAAACTTGAGAAAATAAGGAGCCAAGGAAATTATTTCTTTTTAATAATGTTTAATATATATTCTGATTTTATGACACCAGTGGATCCACTTAAAGTAAACATATCCATGTTTAAGCATCTACCTGACAGCAGCAGAAGACAATATAATAACTTCTGGGCAAGTGAGTTGATTCCTTCCCAGCCTGTCTCCCTTTCTTCTTTCCTTCCTTCTATCCCTTGAATTTAGGGTGGTAGGTACTCTGCAAGGTATCAAAAATAATAGTGAAATACACTTAATGATATTTTTGTGGAAACATAGTCTAAAAATGGAACCAGTTATAAATCAAATAACATAAGATATGATTATTATACATAATGATAATTTCTTTGAAGGAAATGTACAGAGTGCCATCCTAGTGTGAAACAGGAGGCTCTGACCTGCTGAGGAGAAAGATATCCCTAAAAGGGTGCTCATCGAACTCAGATCCATAGCAAAATTTGGAACTAAGCCGTAAAGGAGAGAGTGTTGCTAATGTACTTGCAGAGAGTAGAGCATGTGTGTGGCTCTGAGATAGGAAAGCACACAGCATGTTTAAAGGATTAAAGTAGGACAATCCAATGGGTTTGGAGTATAGACAATACAAGAGAGGCCAAAGCTGAGGCTGGAGAGAGTCAGGGGCAGGTGGTCATGCAGAATGGTGTGTTCTATGTTAATGGGTTAAGTCTTTATACTAAGGATAATGAGAAATCATTAAAATTGGAAACTAGGCCGGGCACGGTGGCCTGTAATCCCAGCACTTTGGGAGGCTGAGGCGGGCAGATCACGAGGTCAGGAGATCGAAACCATCCTGGCTAACACGGTGAAACCCCATTTCCACTAAAAATACAAAAAAAAATAATTAGCCAGACGTGGTTGTGGGCACCTGTAGTCCCAGCTACTTGGGAGGCTGAGGCAGGAGAATGGCATGAACCCAGGAGTCAGAGCTTGCAGTGAGCCGAGATTGGGCCACTGCACTCCAGCCTGGGCGACAGAGCGAGACTCTGTCTCAAAAAAAAAATGGAAACTAGAAGGAATATCATCAAATTGAGATTATAAAATATTACTTAGTAGTATGAAAAATGACTTCAGGGCATATTTTGAGATCCATGAGAATATCCTAGCAATAGTTCAGACCAGAGATAATGGGGGTTCATACATGGGGATTGTGAGGTGGGTGGGAAGGAAATAAATCAATCCACACTGAGGAATCCATGCAGATGACTTCTCGGGGTTATATAGATCACTTACCTTTAGCCCTCAGCATCTAGCACAATACCCAATTTTAAATAGCAAACAAAATAATTTTATTTAATATATTAATAACTTATGCACTATTTGATTTAAAGATAATTGACTCCATAGAAATCATTATTTAAATAAATATTGACATAGTCAACCCATTCCTTCTCTCTCCTTTAGGAAATGTTGATATAAGCCTAGTAAAACATAGAATTGAGTAATCATTATGTGTAAGCAGCCAATGTAGCTTATTTAGACTCAAGTCCCTGCATTTTACTTTGAGCTGTGTAGATAGTCACTGGCTGTGATTTTTACTTAAGAACACAAGATTTTCTCACTTAGATGATGACTCCTGGAAACTATTCTAAATTCATTTACTTTCAACATCAGAAACCATTTGCAGTAAATAACAGTCTTTTTGACAGAAATTTATATCACCAGAAACTCAGACATTTTACAGAATGTAACAAAAAAGTAATACAAATATTGCATACTCAAAGGGAATTTTAATTTTAATTAAAGTCCACCCCCCATTTTTAAACATATCTTGTTAAAAGTATTTCCTCTCCCTAAGATGTTTGTAATTTTAGGGTAATATTCTCTAACAAGAGCCAGAAGTGTCTGTGATTCAATGTAAATGTAACATCTTAAGTGCAAAAAGGAAGGCAAAAGTTATTGAATAATAATATTTTATGGCTGAAAATGATCTGAAGTATTTTAATGAATAGATGTATTACATTTATTTCTCTGAGAAATTCATTGAAAAGGAACCTCTCTTTTCCAATATTTATGAGATTTATCTCTAGTAAGAGACAACATTTAACATAAAATTATATTAAGGTGTTAGATTAACTCCAAAGGCTAAATATAATATCAAGCCATCCATGCATATCTTACATGAAGACTTTAATAATTTCTGATCACTTTTGGTATACAAATTATCTCCTCTCACTTACAATCACCGGCACATCATTCCTTTTCCAGAATGTCATGTGAAATTTGGTCATAAAATATGCTGATTTTTGTCTATTCCCAAATTCATATAGAATGTGCCTTCACTGGGTTAAAAAGCTTCACCAAGGCTATCTACTTGCACACTGGATACCTAAGAAAACTCTCCTGATCCACCCTTGAAGATCTATTAGTTCTACTATTTAGACTCTGCTTCCGGTTGGGAGACATGCCACCTGATATGGTTTGGATGTTTGTCCACTCCAAATCTCATGTTATAATGTAATCCCCAGTGTTGCAGGTAGGGCCTGGTAGGAGGTGTTTGGGTCATGAGGGCAAATCCCTCATGAATGACCTAGCACCATCCCCTGGGTGATGAGTGAGTTCACAAGATAACTTGTTGTTTAAAACTGTGTGACACCTCCCCACTCTCTGTCCTGATCCCCCTCTTACCATGTGATGTGCCTGCTCCCACTTTACCTTCCACCACAATTGTAAGCTTCCTGAGGCCCTCAACAGAAACAGATGCTGGAGCCATGCTGGTACAGCCTGAAGAACTGTAAGCCAATTAAATCTCTCTTCTTTATAAATTCCCAGTCTCAGGTATTCCTTTACAGCAATGCAAGAACAGCCTAATACACCACCTCTTCATATTTCACATCCTGAACCACAACTACGAGTGACCAATGGTAGTGTTGTCAAGGCAACCCTTTTGGGCATTAGTACACAGTATGAAATCTAATAACAGTGGCTGGCAAGCACCCTCATATTTCCCCTTCATCCTCTTTGATACCTTATAGTTCTCCAACTTTGTCAACTAGGAAGGATGTACTGTCTTTTCCCAATATATTTTCTACAATGTATCTATAGAATTTATCAATTGAGCAACTCTTAAAATGCATGGCATTCAAAAAAAATTTATACAGTTTATGGCTAAAATCTTTCACATATTTTAATTCAATCTCTTCCATCTTTTTTCATTGAGGAACCATAGACACGAAGAATGTAGATGACACATTCCAAGTCACAGAGTAAATTAATGACAGGACTAGAACTGCAAAATATTTTAACGTCCTACAAAAGTAAAATTTTGTGCTCTACATACATAAGTAGGGGAGGGTTTTAAAGCCATAGTGCTAATAAAAAAAAGTTGAGAAACAGATTAATATGCATAACCCTATTTACATAAACTAAATTTTAGGCATCAAAGGAACCTTCACATTAAATAAGTTAGGGCATTTTCTTCTAGAGTGGAGGGAAGGGAATAAAAGTGGAACATAGGGGAAAAGTATAATAATTAATTAAAAGCACAGTAGAGACTTTGCATGGATGAAATACAATAATGTGCCATGAAATGAATGTGATTTTCTTAACAATTTCTTCCTTCGGTGGCCTTTTATTGCCAAGACTAGAACTAGCTAGCTTTCTGTCACTTTTAACCAAAACAATTCTACCAAATGCAACTTATACCTAGAGCTTTTGTACAAGTTTATAAAATTAATTGGTCATCAAAACCAAATGAAGTGTATAGATTTCAACTTGTCAACAGAGAAAAAGAATAGAAAGGTGCCAGTGAATACAGAGAGGAGGAAAATATCAAAAGCCTGAGTAGCCATCTTTTATAGCAGAAAAAACATACTGTTATTATAGCCAATTGGTGTAGTCATGACACGTGAACACAGAATCTAATTGTGAATTACATAATAATTTTGCTTAAAATGACATACCTTGGACCAATGTAGTTACAAATAGTTGTATGTGTTTTGTGAAGAGAAAAAAATCAAACCATTTAATCAAAGAAAAAAAGATTAATTATGTTTGAAGATAGGCTTTTGAAGAACTTTTTGTAAACTAATATTTTTTGCTTCTGTGTGTCAGCACAGAATTCTTTGCTTCTACTTGAGAAATAAAGAAATAGATATAAAAATATGTTTAGAAGAAAAATAAATATAAAAATACCTTAATTAACTGATTTTTTAATTAAAATGACTTACATTGATATTTCACATTTAATATTTAAAAGTAGGCAGTTAACAGACACTTTGCACATGATATACCTCAATAATACTATTTTTACTTTACAGTTGATCAAATTGACAGAGATTATTAACTATCTGCGGTTTTATAGAAAATGTAATTCAAAATAAAGTCTCAAGATTATTTCTAAAATATCATGTAGAAGTCCATGATATGATAGGAAATTAGTTCTCTATTAAAAAGATAAGACATTTCTAGCTCCTTTAAGTTAGTGACTAGTTAGTCCCTTCTTGTGTGCTTTAAAATAATTTATAAATCACATTATTGACATTGTAGATGCTGTAACAAAAGACTCACTATTATAGAGCTTGTCTCCCAAACACATTTCTACTTTATATTACCTCTACTTAAAGTAAAACTTTTTCCTGGAAAATACTGCTTCCAAATTTTACATTTTACATTTTAAATCCCTTCAAATTTATGTATTTAATGACGTTTAGTAAAGCCTTGGCATCAGCAATGTTGTCTGTTGGGCAAAGACACATCTATAACCCAAAGTATCTTTTATCAAAGTTGATCAAGATGCAGAAAAGAAAAACAAGTTTCACTGGCAATCAAGACAGGAACACTGGAGGGTCCATTGTGCCATTGGAACCAGCCTAAAACCATAACAGTTACATTTTTATTAAAAGCCCCTTAGCCAATATGTGTGCATGTTGTTTCTTTTACTTATGCTACTTCCAGGGTCCTTTAGGTTTCCCTTCAGGCCCAATGTGCTTTATTTTGTTTGAAGTGAGATTGTATGAAATCCTTCTGCAGACTCACTTACGTATTCCCTAATCGCCTTTGGTTAAGTTTTGTTAAAATGAACACATATTACATGACATTGTAATATGAAACAGAAAAGAGACCAAATGATACTTTTGCTAGAGAATGTAGAGATTTTGGCATACTTTTATATTCCCAAATGTTATTTATTTGTTTAGAGATTATTACCTTTTAATGGTTTGTAGGGCAAGTCTGAAATTCCACGGAGTTTTGTACTTAAGTGCACTATTTTGAATCTGGAAAATTGTAAATAAGAACATTCTGTATATGGAGTAACCTAATGAAAATCACTTATCATCTCTAAACTTCAGTCACCTCATTTGCCAAGTGAGGCAAATCCCTCTAATGGGATACTGTGCATATTAGTTTTTAAAACTATTCCTGTAATTTGTATTTATGCAAAAATAGTAAATTTGGGGGTTTGAAAGTTCCTTTCAAGATTATCTATTTCAAAAACCCTTGTCTCAAATGAGAAAATTGTCATCTAATTGCTAATAATGTATGTTTTTACACATAGAAGAAACTCAAATGATTTCAAGAATATTTGATTCAGTAAGATGTCTATTGTTAAGCAAGCCCCCTTTTTTTCTGCTTGTATCTTATTTCATAATCAGTACAATTTTCCTTCTCCTTCCCCACTCTACTTCATTGCTGTTTTAAAGAATATCAACGTTTTTTTCCAGTTGCCAAATAGGTGATGGTGTTTTGTTGGGGAAAGAACACAGGTCTTCTGAGATTCAGTTCTGCTTTGTCCCACTGGAGTTTTTTTTAACAACTTGCTTCTCTGTCTGTACATTGGTTTTTCTTCTCTATAAAATAAAGTTTCTCCAAAGTCTTTACACATACACGCATGCACGCATGCACACACACACACACACACAGTCTTGTTTTCCCCTCTACCCTTGCTCACCTTCACTTATGGGAAGTATTTGGTGTTCTTTTTAATCTTTTGCTTTCTTGACTCTACAGTTCTGTGTTATTCTGGGTTATCTCATAGCTTTCTGTTTCTGTCCTGGCTCTACCTCTCAAAGTCATAGTGTTTTTTGAAGTTCTGTACTACATTTTTACTCTTTTTATCAAAATAGAATCTCAGCAAACAGTGGGAAGTCAGAAAGGAAGACTTGGACTGGGATTCTGGAAAAGCTGCCGGGTTGAGAAAATAGCAAACATTCGTTTTTCTAGGCAAGATGAACGTGGATGTCTGAAAGCAGGTGCTAAATCACAGGCCCATGGGAGAATAGTCATGTCCAGACTGAAGGTGCCTATCTGAACTTGGGTTTGGATCTTGGAATATAGACATTGGACTTTACAGAAACATGTTTGCAATGAGCTAAATGAAGAAAGCTATTTCCCAGAAATCTGGATTACAGAGAACCAGTGAAAGTGAATAAAGTCAGATAAAGATCAACATCATACTGATATTTACAGATCTCAATAATTACTGGCCAGGGTGTGTGGCTTTTTCCATTAATATTTACCTCTACCTTACCTCAACCACCACAGCTGTGTTCTCACTCATGACATTGTCAATACCAACGACCATCTCCAAAATATTGGTGCTGTTTTCCAGTCTGTCCTACTGACTTCTAAATCTTTAGCTCACATAATATGCTACTTCAACTCTTTGTGACCTCATTCAATCTTCCATCCAGTGATAGTTTTACATTATTAAAATTATTTTCATGTATGTCATCTGCTCTCTTTATACCAACTTAAGAGTCCGTGGACCTTTATTGAAATTGCTCCTTTGTATACCCCATTAAATCCCTTAACCACTCTTCTCTTGTTAGATTCACCTGGAAATGCCTGAATTCTATTTAAATCTAACTATCTGTCTACCCTATGCCTACACACAAACACTGAACATTGTTATGTATATTCACGGTGCATGCAAGCATGTGCACACACACTCTCTCTGTCTTTCTTTCTCTCTCTCATGCTGACTTATTTTACTCTAAGGTCATGACACAAATCATCAAAGTGGAAATACAACATGGCAGACAATCCTATTGTACTCCTTTTGTATATTTTCTTTTATACCAAAATGATCAGTTTAAACCTCTTTTCTGCATAGATGCTGATGATTTGCATCTATCTCTCCTCTTTGGCCTTCATTTACTCCTCCAATTCCTGTCCCTTAGCTTGTCTTATACTTATTGGAGAATAAAAACAACCTAACAGGAACTGCTTCATATTCTGACCACCCATTAACCAATTCACCTATAACTGCAACCATCCTGTTTCTGTGGATGAAGTGTCCTATCACTGTGCCTATCAATGCCAAGCCATCCATCTATACTTTCATTTTTTCTCCAGACTGAAATTGAAACCATTCATTTATTCTTAGGCACAGAAATAAGAAGTTACCTCATCTTTAAGTTGAAATATTGTACAGTACTTTATGAAAGCATGTTTTCAATTGTGTCTGAGCTAGTAAATCAAAACTTCTCACTAAATATGAAGCAAATAAATGTCACCTTGAGCTTTATCTAACTCTGATTGGAAACTCATAAAATATTTAGAATTTATCAATACTACTATTTATTTGTTCTATATTGAATTTGCATTTTGAATAAGGTGTAATCTCCATGGTACTATAAAAGATCATATAGATTTTTGTTGTTTCTATTTTTGTGGTGGAAAAACAAAGATATTTTTGGCAGTGTGTTCTAGTTCACATAGTTTATCACAAAGTAAACTCAGGTTTCTTTTATTGCCTGGGCAAATTCCAAATAACTTATTCTTCACTTTTATTCAGTTGCCAAAACAATAACCTTGAACAACAGAATGGGCTGTTCTAGAACAGTTCTGAAAGAACCACTCTGTTAATCTGTTCTTATGCTGCTAAAAAAGACATGCCTGAAATTGGGTAATTTATAAAGGAAAGAGGCTTAATTGACTCAAAGTTCATCATGGCTGAAGAGGTCTCAGGAAACTTATAACCATGGTGGAAGGGGAAGCAAACATGTCCTTCACATGTTGGCGTCAAGGAGAAGTTAAGAGAAAAAAGGGGAGAAGCTCCTTATAAAATCATTAGATCTTGTGAGAACTCAGTCACGATCACGAGAACAGCAGCATGGGGGTAACTGCCCTCTTGATTCAATTACCTTTCACTGGGTCGCTCCTGTGATATGTCAGGATTATGGGAACAAAAATTCAAGATGAGATTTGGGTGGGGACAGAGCCAAACCATATCATTCTGGCCCAGGCCCTTTTCACATCCCATTTCCTCACATTTCAAAACATAATTATGTCCTTCCAACAGTCCCCCAAAGTCCTTACTCATTCCAGCATTAACTGAAAAGTCCACGTCCAAAGTCTCATCTGAGACAAGGCAAGTACCTTCTGCCTATGAGCTTGTAAAATCAAAAGCAAGTTAGTTACTTCCTAGGTACAATCAGAGTGCAGGCATTGAGTAAATACACCCACTTCACATTGAAAAAATTGGCCAAAACCAAGGGACTACAGGCCCCAGGTGAGTCCAAAACTGAACAGGACAGTCACTAAACCTTAAAGTTCCAAAATGATGTTTTTTGACTCCATGTCTTACAACCAGGTCACACTGATGCAAAAGGTGGGCTCCCATGGCCTTGGGAAGTTCCACCCCTGTGGCTTTGTAGGGTACAGACTCCTGCATGGCTGCTTTCATGGCTGGTGTTGAGTGTCTGGGGCTTTTCCAGGTGCACAGTGCAAGGTGTCAGTGGATCTACCATTTTGGGGTCTGGAGGATGGTGGCACTCTTCTCACAGCTCCACTAGGCAGTGCCCCAGTGAGGACTCTGTGTGGGGGCTCCAAACCCACATTTCCCTTCTGCACTACCCTAGCAGAGGTTCTCCATGAGGGCTCCACCCCTGCAGCACACCTCTTCCTGGACATCCAGGTGTTTCCATACATCCTCTGAAATCTAGATGGAGATTCCCAAACCTCAATTCTTGACTTCTGTGCACCTGCAGGCTTAACACCACATGGAAGCTGCCAAGGCTTGGTGCTTGCACCCTCTGCAGCCACAACCCAAGCTGTACCTTGGCCCCTTTTAGCCATGGCTGGAGCATCTGGGATGCAGCAAGTCAAGTCCCAAGGCTGCACACAGCAGGGAGGCCCTGTAACTAGCCCAGGAAACCATTTTTCCTTCCTAGGCCTCTGGGCCTGTGAAGGGAGGGCAGCCATGAAAGTCTCTTAACATGCCTTGGAGTTATTTCCCCCATTGTCTTGGTGATTAGCATTTGGTTCCTCATTACTTATGCAAATTTCTGCTACCAGCTTGAATTTCCTCACAGAAAACTGTTTTCTCTTTTCTGCTGCAGCATCAGGCTGCAAATTTTTCAAACTTTTATGCTCTGCTTTCTCTTGAATGCTTTGCCACTTAGAAATTTCTTCTGCCAGATACCCTAAATCATTTCTCTTAAGTTCAAAGTTCCACAGATCTCTAGGGCAGGGTAAAAATGCTGCCAGTCTCTTTGCATAGCAAGAATGACCTTTATCGAAGTTGCCAACAAGTTCCTGATCTCCATCTGAGACCACCTCAAGCTGGACTTTATTGTCCATATCACTATCTGCATTTTGGTCAAAGCCGTTCAACAAGTCTCTAGGGAGTTCCAAACTTTACCATATTTTCCCATCTCCTTCTGAGCCCTCCAAACTGTTCCAAAATCTGCCTGTTACCGAGTTCCAAAGTCACTTACACATTTCCAGGTACATTTACAATAGCGCCCCACTCCCAGTATCAATTTACTGTATTAGTCTGTTCTCACACTGCTAATAAAGACATACCTGAGACTGGGTAATTTATAAAGGAAAGAGGCTTAATTGACTCAAAATTCAGCATGGCTGGGGAAGCCTCAGGAAACTTACAATCATGGTGGAAGGGGAAGCAAACATGTCCTTCACATGGTGGCATCAAGGAGAAGTAAAGAGCAAAAGGGGGAAAAGCCCCTTATAAAACCATAAGATATCATGAGAACTCAGTAACTATCACAAGAACAGCAGCATGAGGGTAACAGCCCCCATGATTCAATTACCTCCCATTGGGTACTTCCCATGACACATGGGGATTATGGGAACTACATTTCAAGATGAGATTTTGGTGGTGACCCAGCCAAACCATGTCAACCACTTTGCATTAAGGAGACTTGGCAAAAGCCCAAGAAAATCTAGTTGAGATGGCTAGTTAATGGCTCATAAATAAACTCAATAATATGAATTCTAAATGGCTCTTATGGTAGAGGGGAGTAAAGAATCATAAGACACTGTCCATTAATGCTCCTTTTCTTATTTTTTATGTTCTTCTTTTGTCTACACTTTTAAAAAATGAGTTATGGTGGGCTACTTAGGCACACTTTCCTTAACAATTGTTTTAAGTTCAGGGACACATGCAGGTTTATTACATAGGTAAACTTGTATCATGGGGGTTTGTCATACAGATTATTTCATATTTCAGGCATTAAGCCTAGTACCCATTGTTATTTGTCCTGATCCTCTCCCTCCTCCCACCCTCCACCCTCTGATTGGCCCCAGTGTGTTTTGTTTCCCTCTGTATGTCCATGTGTTCTCATCATTTAGCTCCCACTTATAAATGAGAACATGTAGTATTTGGTTTTCTGTTCCTGCATTAGTTTGTTAAGGATAGTGGCCTGCAGCTCCATCCATGTCCCTGCAAAGGACATGATCTCATTCTTTTTATGGCTGCATATAGTATTCCATGGTGTATATGTACCACATTTTTCTTTATCCAGTCTACCACTGATAGGCATTTAGGTTGATTCCATGTCTTTTCTATTGTGAATAGTGCTGCAATGAACATATGCATGCATGTGTCTTTATAATAGAAATTTTTATATTTCATAGGGTATATACCCAGTAATGGAATTGCTGGGTCTATTTGTCTATTTCTGTCTTTAGGTCTTTGAGGAATTGCTACACTGTTTTCCACAATGACTGAACTAATTTACACACCCACCAGCAGTGTATAAGTGTTCATTTTTCTCCACAACCTCATCAGAATCTTATTTTTTGACTTTTGTTGAGATGGAGCCTCACTCTGTTGCCAGGCTGGAGTGCAGTGGTGCGATCTCAGCTAACTGCAACCTCCCAGGTTCAAGTGATTCCCCTGCCTCAGCCTTCCAAGTAGCTGGGACTACAGGTGTGCACCACCACACCTGGCTAATATTTTGTATTTTAGTAGAGTCGGGATTTCACCATGTTAGCCAGGATGGTCTCGAACTCCTGACCTCGTGATCCACCCGCCTCAGCCTCCCAAAGTGCTGGGATTACAGGCATGAGCCACTGCACCTGGCCCTTATGTTTTGACTTTTTAATTATAGCTATTCTGACTGGTGTGAGATGGTATCTCATTGTGGTTTTGATTTGCATTGCTCTAGTGATCAGTGATGTTGAGTTTTTTTCCATATAATTGTTAGCCACATGTATATCTTCTTTTGAAAACTGTCTGTTCATGTCCTTTGCACACTTTTTCATGGGTTGTTTGATTTTTTTCTTGTAGATTTAAGTTCCTTATAGATATTGGATATTAGACCTTTATCAGATGCATAGTTTGCAAAAATTTTCTCCCTTTCTGTAGGTTGTCTGTTTATTCTATTGATAGTTTCTTATGCAGAAGCTCCTTAGTTTAATTAGATCCCATTTGTCAATTTTTGCTTTTTTTGCAATTGCTTTTGGTGTCTCCATCATGAAAACTTTGCCCATGCCTATGTCCTAAATGGTATTGCCTAGATTGTCTTCCAGGGTTTTTATAGTTTTGGGTTTTACATTTAAGTCTTTAATCTATCATGAGTTAATTTTATTATATGGTGTAAGAAAGGGGTCCAGTTTAAATTTTCTGCATATGGGCAGCCAGTTATCCCAGGACTATTTGTTGAATAGGGAATCTTCTCCCTGTTGATTGTTTCCATCAGGTTTGTGGAAGATCAGATAGTTTTAGGTGTGTGGTATTATTCTGGCCTCTGTATTCAGTACCACTGGTCAATGTGCCTGTTTTTGTACCAGTACCATGCTGTTTTGGTTACTGTTGCCCTTTAGTATTGTTTGAAGTTGAGTAGCGTGATGCCTCCAGCTTTGTTCCTTTTGCTTAGGATTGACCTGGCTATTCAGGCTCATTTTGGTTCCATATAGATTTTAAAATAGTTTTTCCAGTTCTCTGAAGAATCTCAATGGCAGTTTAACAGGAATAGCATTCAAAATATAGATTGCTTTAGGCAGTATGGCCATTTTAATGATACTGATCTTTTCTATCCATGAGCATGGAATGTTTTTCCATTTGTTTGTGTCATTTCTGATTTCTTTGAGCAGTGGTTTGTAGTCCTCCTTGTAGAGATCTTTCACCTCCCTAGTTAGTTGTATTCTTAGGCATTTTATTCTTTTTGTGGCCATGTGAATGGGAGTTCATTCCTGATTTGGCTTTCAGCTTGACTGTTGTTGATGTTTAGGAATGCTAGTGATTTTTGCATATTGGTTTTATATCTTGAGACTTTGCTGAAGCTTTTTATCAGCTTAAGAAGCTTTTGGGCTGAGACTATTGGGTTTTCTAGATGTAGGATCATGTTGTCTGCAAACAGGAATCATTTGACTTCCTCTCTTCCTATTTGGATGCCCTTTATTTCCTTCTCTTGCCTGATTGCCCTGGCTGGGACTTCCAATACTATGTTGGATAGGAGTAGTGAGACAGAGCATCTTTGTCTTGTGGCACACACTTTATATTGAAGTTATTCTATCACCGCATATATTGAGAGAATGGTTTACATCATTTCAGTGGCTTTTCAACTTTTGATCATAATCCATATAAAAATACTTTATGTACGTAATCCATATAAAAATATTTTCTGTATTACAAACTAACACATACATACCTAAATATATGACTGTGTATATGTAAAATATGTATTCATATATAATATATAATAAAAGAAAAACTTAAATAAAATATCATTACTATGTGTGATACAACTTTATATTCTCTAATCTATTCTTTTCAACTTTATATTCTCTATTCTATTAAATTATATTATTAATACTGATAATAACCTACTAAACTAGTTGGTGAGAAATATATCAGTTTGAAAGAGTCACCTCAATTTGAAGAAGGATATAGGAACCTCTTTCCCCTATAGCCAGAGAGATGTTTAGCCTAACTAAAAATGTGAAATTGGCCTATTTTATGTCTAACAACCACCTTTCCCTTTCTTTACTCAAAATGAAATTTTCCTTCTCCCCCTGTTTACCCCACTTAAATTCAAGAAACATACAGATGCCTCAAATGGAGAGCTGGGGTAGTGAGACTCAGATATCAGCCTTTGGCTCTTCTACTGAAGGAATCCACGATCTAGTGGAAGAGACAGAAGCAACACCCTGGCTGCTTTTCAGACTGAATAACGCAGTCACCTTCTTGCCTCAGAGCCTTGCACTCTCTCATCCCTCTATGGGGAAAACTCTTGCCCCATACTTTTCATTTTGCTAGGCAGTCAACATGATAAAAATTCAGGTTTCAGTTTTAATGTCACTTCTTCAGGCAGGCTCTCCCTAATACCACAGTAAAGACTACATCCTCTCTGCTAAACCGTCCCACTGTAGCTATTTCCATGGTGTCACAGTGGCTGTGTGTTTAATATCCAGCTCCTCAACTATACTATGGAATGTGTGATGACACACATCTCTGATTGTCATTGTTTTATACCCAGCATGTCACATAATCCCTGGATTAATTGTAGTTAAGTGTCTAATAAATATTTGTTGAAAAAGTAAAATTAAAACTATCATGCAACATTGAGGAAGGAGGGTCTTGAAGAGTAATATGTAGAGGTAGGGATTGTTAATGACCCTTTTTGCTTGGATCCAAATTAGCTGCATAGTAGTTCATACTTGTTCTGTGGCTTCTTTGCAGAACTTCAGAAAATGCCTTTCCTTCTCATGATGGCAACCTCTTCTATTCTCACTCCTCTTTGCTTTTGTTCTTAGTCAAGCAGACATTTTTGAGTCATTTCAACTCTTTATTACCTCTTACTCCAACTGAAGACCAAATCAGTTTTTTCTACCTTTAAAATTTCTTAAACTGATTTTTTCTTTTTCATTCCTGGTATCAACATCTTATTATTATCTTTTGCCTGAATTATTGGAAGTACTTTCTAACTAATCACCTTGTCTTTTTTCTTGTACCTCTGAAGTAAATTTTTGTACTTCTTGTCAGAATGATTTTCCTAAAAATCAAATTATTTCACAATCACTTCCTTTTTCAAGATCCTGCAATGACAATTGCCTTTAGAAAAGCACAACCTCCTGAGCACTGCATATATAAGATCTGCAGAGATCTGACCTCTGCCTATCATCCTACTTCTACTCTCTGAGATATGTTCTGGGAATTTTTGACATCCTGAAAGTGCTGTGAACTCTCAAATTTGTGCCTTTTTCATTGCCCTCCCTTTGCTTGGAATTGCCTTCTTCACTTTTTCCTAAAATCCCTCTTCATTCTTCGAAGGCCAGCTCAAAGGTCCACCTTCATAAAGCCACACAGTCCCTGTTCCCTTTAGAAACTGTTATTCTCCTGCTCCTCTTTGCTTCTGCAAATATTTTCAAACACACACATAGCTGCATTAAATTATGTCATATAGATCTTTTTCCATGTAAGCTGCTTGACATGACATGGCTCCCAGAATCTCAGTCATCATTCTAGCTTTCTTTGGATGTTCCTTAAGAGTGTGTGCTTCAGAAAGAGACCACCTTGGTACAAATCCAGGCTTTGCCATTCACTGTGCCTATGATCCTAGGGTGTGTATTTAATCTCTCTATCTTCAATTTTCTCCTCTGAAAATGGGAATATTAATGAGAATACATTTGGGACCCCGATTATTGAATGAGATAATGCATTGAAAATGCATAGAATAGTACCTGGTGCTTATTAAGTGTCCAATAATTTAATAATTATTAGCTATTTTATTGTTATAATTTTCATATTAAAATATGGTCCCAATAATTGATCAAAGCAAAGAGTAATAACAATGATTATCATCATCATGATTAAGACTACGATTATTGTTACTTCTACTACAAGCACTATTTTTTGAACATGTACCATGTGCCAGTCCTGGTGATAAGTGTTTACAGGTGTTTCAATTAATCCTAAAACACATGGTGAGTGTGACTATTATCCTCTTTAGAAGAAAAAAACACTTTTTTTTAGAAGAAAAAAAAACTTTGAGAGCTTAAACAATTTTTCTAAGGACACATAGGTAATTAGTATGACAGCCAAGACTGAAGTTTTGGGTGATCTCAGACAATCTTCTCTCATAACTACTCTGTTATAATATCTCCCCAAGGGGCTAATACATCACTTCACCCAAATCTTAAGCTTCTGTGAATGCATTGAGAGCATCCTGTGACAAGTAGCAAAATATATTAAAAATTTAGATGGGACCATTTTATGTGAGTCCTCTTTGACTAAATTTAAACCTAGTGATTCCAAAAATTATACTACTATATGTTCTTCCAGGGCCTAATGAGACAGCCAGGCTAAAAGGATTCTTCACTGTTACATGGAAATATGAAAAAGAGAATTACAAATAATGTAACGAATCATAAATATAAAGTCAAATATTTTTCATTCATGGCACTAGTTATTATTTCATTAAACTTTCATGTATTTGCATACCTAATACCAAAATATAGCTATTGACCAATATACGAACAGCAGGAGGAAGAATAAGGCCAAATATGTTGAAATAAACCCTTAAATAATTGAGACTGTTACTACTATTTTTTAATAGACAGCTATTTCTTCCATGTTTATCTCTGGAAAGCCAGAACATTTGCTATGAGGTATGCACAGTCATTTTTAAATGATTTTCCAGCAGCCAGAGAACAGTTTGAAATGACCATTTTCTTGATGACCGACAGCTGACCAGGAATGATGACCCATGCTTAGAGCACTGGCCACTTTCTCATTTTTCACTTTGATATGAATGAAGGTCAGAGAAGTGTAATCCTATAAACCAGAAACTCCTATAATTTAAAAATACATTGAGACACATATAACGTAAAAGTACATAGTTTACTGCAGATAAATGCCAATTCAACAAAACATCAGGAAACTTCTCAGTTCTACTTTTCAAAATCAGTAAACTATTTTTAAAACACAGTAATTTATATGTCCTGAGTAGTCTAACTGGAGATGTTGTCAAGGAGACCATGATATTAAAAGATGTTATATGAGACTGAGACTACTTCTGCTATTTCTTATTATATTGCTGATACCTTAATATATGGGACTATTGCTCACATATGCTTTACTGGAAGCGTTTCTGTCCCCAACATGTACATATGCTTATAGTTTAGCATTTCATAATAGCATAAGAGCGCCCTTAAAAATTTAGCTTTAAACAATACGGCAGAAGAGATGGAAACAAATGGAGGACAGGAGGCAGGACTAATTTGCAGCTCCCATTCAGATGGACAGAGCAGAGTGTGGAGATTGACATCTTGAACTTTTCCTGCAAGGAACATAACAGGAAGGCTGAGAGAATCCACAGACCCTTTGAAGGAGGCTCTGTGGGGCAGCTGAAGAACTTCTGCTTGCTGTCTCACCTGGGAGGCTTGTGGCCTGGGGCAAGTTCTCAGCTCTGCTCACAAGCTGCCTAGAAATAAACCTGGTGCCATTGGGGGTGCATGCTGGGAGTGAGACTGGCCTTTCGGGCTGCAAGCTGCGTAGGAGCTGAATGAGTCCTGTTGCTGCCAGCTTTTACCCACTTCCCTGGTGACCTGTGTGACACAGCAGAGACAACCATGATCCTCCTGGGAACATAACTCCATTAGCCTGGGAATCACACCTGCATCCCCCACAGCAGCCACAGCTAGCCTTGCCCAAGGAGAGTCGGAGCTCAGACATGCCTAACCCTGCCCCCACCTGATGGTCTTTCTCTACCCACCCTACCCACCCTACCCACCCTGGTAGCCAAAGACAAAGGTCATAATCTACCACAGCTGATGTGCTCTTGAAAGCACCACTTTCTGGCCAGAGGCCAACCAACACAAAACCAGTGCACTTAACAAAAATACAACCAAGGACCCTCACAGACTCCACTTTTCTCCCCTGCTACCTCCACTGGAGCAGGTACTGGTATCTACAGCTAAGAGACCTGAAGAAGGATCACATCACAGCACTTTGCAGACACTCCCCAGTACTAGCCCAGAGCCCCGTACCTCTGCTGGCTGGCTAGATCCAGAAGATAAATAACAATTGCTGCAGTTTTTGGCTCTCAGGAAGCCCCATCCCTAGGGGAAGGGAGAGAGCACCACATCAAGGGAGCACCCTGTAGGACAAAAGAATCTGAACAACAGCCCTTAAGTCCCAGATCTTCCCTCTGAAATAGTCTTCCCAGATGAGAAGAACCAGAAAATCAATTCTGGTAATATGAAAAAACGAGGTTCTTTAACACCCCCAAAAGACCACAGTGGCTCACCAGCAATGGATCCAAACAAGATGAAATATCTGAATTGCCAGAAAAAGAATTCAGAAGGTCAATTATTAAGCTAATCAAGGAAACACCAGGGAAAGGTGAAGTACAAATTAATTTTTTTTTTAAAAAAATATATAGGCTATGAATGGAAAAGTCTCCAGTGAAATAGATAGCATAAATAAAAAATGACAAATTTTGGATATCAAAGACACACTTAAAGAAATGGAAAATGCACTGGAAGTTCTCAGCAAAAGAATCAAACAAATACCGGAAAGAACTTCAGAGCTAGAAGACAAGGCTTTTGAATTAACCAAATCCAACAAAGGCAAAATAATAAATAAATAAATAAATAAATAAGGAACAAAACTTCCAAAAAGTTTGGCATTATGTTAAATGACCAAATTTAAGAACAATTAGTGTTCCCAAGGAAGAAGATAAATCTAAAATTTTAGAAAATATATTTGATGGAATAATCAAGGAAAACTTCTCTGGCCTTGCTAGATATCTAGACATGCAAATACAAGAAGCGCAAAGAAAATCTGGGAAATTCATTGCAAAAAGATCACCCCTTTGGCACATAGTCATCAGATTATCTAAAGTCGAGCTGAAGGAAAGAATCTTAAGAGCTGTGAGGCAAAAGCATCAGGTGACCTAGAAAGGAAAACCTATCAAATTAACAGCAGATTTCTCAGCAGAAATCCTACAAGCTAGAAAGAATTGGGGTGCTATTTAGTATCCAGTCTAACTACGATTCATAAATGAAGGAAAGATACCGCCTTTTTCTGACAAATGCTGAATTTGCTGCTACCATGCCAGCACTACAATAACTGCTTTAAAAAAGCTCTAAATCTTGTAACAAATCCTCAAAGTACACCAAAATAGAATCTCCTTAGAGCATAAATCTCAGAAGACCTATAAAATGACAACACAATAAAAAGAAACCAAGGCATTCAGGCAAAAAATAGCAGGATGAATAGAATAGTACCTCACATCTCAATACTAACATTGAATGTAAATGGCCTAAATGCTCCACTTAACAGACACAGCATTGCGGAATGGATAAGAATTCACCAAACAAGTATCTGCTCTCTTCAAGAGACTCATCTGACACACAAGGACTCAAATAAACTTAAGGTAAAGAGGTGGAAAAAGATATTTCATGCAAATGTATACCAAAAGTAAGCAGGAGTAGCTATTTTTATATCAGACAAAACAGAAATTAAAGCAACAACAGTTGAAGACAGAGGGGGACATTATATAATGATAAAAGGACTAGTCCAACAGGAAAATATCACAATCCTAAATATACATGCACCTAACACTGGAGCTCACAAATTTATAAAATAATTACCACTAGACCTAAGAAATGAGATAGACAGCAACACAATAATAGTGGAGGACTTTAATACTCCACTGACAGAGTAGCAGGACGAGCTGCAGACAAAACTCCTCAGACACTGGGTTAAAGAAGGAAGGAGCTTTATTCGCCCGGGAACTTTGGCAGACTTGCGTCTCAAAAGCCGAGCTCCCCCAGTGAGCAATTCTTGTCCCTTTCAAGGGCTTACAACTCTAAGGGGGAAGGTCCACGTGAGAGGGTCGTGATCGATTGAGCAAGCAGGAGGTACGTGACTAGGGGTTGCACGGACCGGTAATCAGAATGGAAGAGAACAGGACAAGGATTTTCACAATTCTTTTCCATACAATGTCTGGAATCTATAGATAACATAATCGGTCAGGTCAGGGGTTGATCTTTAAACAGGCCCAGGGTGTGGTGCTGGGCTGCCTGCCTGTGGATTTCATTTCTGCCTTTTAGTTTTTACTTTTTCTTTCTTTGAAGGCAGAAATTGGGCATAAGACAATATGAGGGGTGGTCTCCACCCTTAACAGCACTAGATAGGTAATCTAGACAGAAAGTCAACAAAAAAACAATGGACTTAAACTCTACCCTAGAATAAATGGACTTAGCAGATATTTACAGAACAGTTTACCCAATTAACTGCAGAATATACACTCTCTTCTACACAGAATATGCATAATATACATGGAACAGTCTTCAAGATTTTTTTTGTGATAGGCCACAAAATAAGTCTCAACTAATTTAAGAAAATTGAAATTATATCAAGTACTCTCTCAGATCACAGTGGTATAAAATTGGAAAAAAACTCCCAAAGGAATCCCCAAAACCATGCAAATATATGGAAATTAAATAACTTGCTCCAGAATGATCATTGGGTCAACAATGAAATCAAGATGAAAATTTAAAAATTCTTTGAATTGCATGATAATAGTGACACAACCTATCAAATTCTGTGAGATACAGCAAAAGTGGCAATAAGAAGAAAGTTCATAGCATTAAATGCCTACATCAAAAAATTTTAAAGAGCACAGATAGACAATATAAGGTCACACCTCAAAGAACTAGAGAAACAAGAACAAACCAAATCCAAAGCCAGCATAAGAAAAGACATAACCACAATCAGAGCTGAATTAAATGAAATGGAAACAACAACAAAAAACAATACAGAAGAAAAATTAACAAAAAGCTGGTGCTTTGAAAAGATAAATAAAGTTGATAGACCATTAGTGAGAATAACCAAGAAAACAAGAGAGAGGATCAAAAAAGCTCAATTAGAAATAAAACAGGCGATATTACAACCAATACCACAGAAATACAAAAGATCATTCAAGGCTAGTATGAACACCTTTACATGCATAAACTAGAAAACCTAGAGGAGATAGATGCATTCCTGGAAATATACCACCCTCCTAGATTAAAACAAAAGAAATAGAAACTCTGAGCAGATCAATAACAGGCAGCGAGATTGAAATGATAATTTAAAAGTTATCAACAACAATAAAAAAGTCCAGGATCAGACAGATTCACAGCTGAATTCTATCAGGCATTCTAAGAAGAATTGGTACCAATCATATTGACACTATTCCAAAGATAGAGAAAGAGGGAATCATCCCTAAATCATTCTGTGAAGCCAGTATCTCCCTATTACCAAAACTAGGAAAAGACATAACAAAAAAAGAAAACTACAGACAAATATCCCTAATTAACATAAATGCAAAAGTCGTCAATAAAATACTAGCTAACAGAATCCAATAGCATAGCAAAAAATAATACACCATGATCAAGTGGGTTTCACACCAGATATGCAGATATGGTTTTACATATGCAAGTCAATAAATGTGATACATCAGATACAGAATTGAAAATAAAAACCACGTGATCATCTCAATAGATGTAGAAAAAGCATTTGATAAGATCCAGCATTCTTTTATGATTAAAACCCTCAGCAATATAGGCATAAAAGAGACACAACTTAAGGCAATAAAAGCCATCTATGACAAACTGACAGTCAACATTATACTGAATAGGGAAAAGTTGAAAGCATTCTCCCTGAGAACTGGAACAAGACAAAGATGCCCACTTTCACCACTTCTATTCAATCATAGTACTGGAAGTCCTAGCCAGAGCAATCAGACAAGAGAAAGAAATAAAGGGCAAACAAATCAGTGAAGAGGAAGTCAAACTGTTGCTGTTTGCTGATGACATAATTGTATACCTAGAAAATCCTAAAGACTTATCCAAAAAGCTCCTAGAACTAGTAAATGAATTTAGCAAAGTTTCAGGATACGAAATTAATGTGCACAAATCAGTAGCACTGCTATACACCAACAGTGATAAAGCTGAGAGATCAAGAACTCAACCCATTTTAAAATAACTGCAAAAATTAAAATACTTAAAAATACAGCTAACCAAGGGCATGAATGGCCTCTACAAGTAAAACTACAAAACACCGTTGAAAGAAATCATAAATGATACAAACAAACAAATCCCATGCTTATGGATGGGTAGACTCAATATTGTGAAAATGACCATACTGCCAAAACCAATCCACAAATTCAATGCAATTCCCATCAAAACATCACCATCATTCTTCACAGAACTGGAAAAAAAAAGTCTAAAATTTATATGGAACCAAAAAAGAGCCCACATCACCAAAGCAAGCCTAAGGAAAAAGAACAAATCTGGAGGCATCACATTACCCGACTTCAAACTATATGTAAGGTCATAGTCACCGAAACAGCATAGTACTCATATAAAAATAGGCATATAGACCAATGGAATAGAATAGAGAACCAAGAAATAAAGCCAAATACTTACAGTCAACAGATCTTTCAAAAAGCAAACGAAAACATAAAGTGGAGAAATTACACCCTATTCAACAAATGGTGCTGGGATAATTGGCAAGCCACATGAACAAGAATGAACCTGGATCCGCATCTCTCACCCTATTAAAAAATCAACTCAAGATGGAACAAAGACTTAAATCTAAGACCTGAAACCATAAAAATTCTAGTAGATAACATTGAAAAAACCCTTCTAGACATTGGCTTAGGCAAAGACTTTGTAAAAAAGAATGCAAAAGCAAATGCAACAGAAACAAAGATAAATAGATGGGACTTAATTAAACTAAAAAGCTTCTAGGCAGTAAAAGAAATAATCAGCAGAGTAAACAGAACCCACAGAGTTGGAGAAAATATTCGTGACCTATACTTTCCAAGAAAGGACTAGTTTCTAGCATCTACAAGTAACTCAAAAAAATCAGCAAGAGAAAAACAATCCTATCAAAAAATGGGCCAAGGACATGAATAGATAATTCTCCAGAGAAGATATTCAAATGGCCAACAAACATATGAAAAAGTGTGCAACATCACTTACTATCAGAGAAATGCAAATCAAAACCACAGTGTGATAACACCTTACTCCTGCAAGAATGGCCATAATCAAAAAATCCAAAAACAATAGATGTTGGCATGGATGTGTTGAAAAGGAAAAACTTTTACAGAGTTGGAGAGAAGGTAAACTGATGCAACCACTGTGAAAAACAGTGTGGAGACTCCTTAAAGAACTAAAAGTAGGCTACAATTTGATCCAGCAATCCCATTCCTGGGTATTTACCCAAAGGAAAAGAAGTCATTATACAAAAAAGATACTTGCACACACATGTTTATAGGAGCATAATTCGCAATTGCAAAAACAAAAAAAATGGAACAAGCCCCAATGCCCATCAATCAATGAGTGGATTAAAAAAGTATATATTTTATATACCATAAAAAAGGAATGAAATGACATTCTAAGCCACAAAAAAGGAATGAAATGACATTTGCCACAACCTGGATGAAATTGGAGACCATTATTCTAAGTGAAGTAACTCAGGGATGGAAAACCCAACATCGTATGTTCTCACTCATAAGTGAGAACTAAGCTATGAGGTCTCAAAGGCATAAGAATAATACAATGAGCTTTGCAGACTCCAGGGAAAGTGTGGGAGGAGAGTAAGGGATAAAAGACTATACAATGGGTCGAGTGCACACTGCTCGGGTGATGGGTGCATCAAAATCTCAAAAATCATCACTAAAGAATTTATTCATATAACCAAACACGACCTGTTCCCCAAAACTTATTGAAATTTTTAAAAAATTAAAAATAAATCAATTTGGCCAGACTTCATGCTAGAAAGAAATGGACAGTTGCATTTTTTTCCAAGCTCAGACAGCTAAATTATAATCACATGATTTTATCATTTGAGAATTTTCAATATTAAAATTAATAAATTAGAATTTAAGATTTATGAAAGTTAAGGAAATAATGTTAATTAGCTTTAACCATTGGTAACAACAATATGAATAACTTTATTGGCATAGTAGGGGTGGAATTCTGTTATAATTGAGTTGAAGAATGGATGAGAGATACCTAAATGAAAGTGAATTTCAAGAATTTAAACCTTAACTGAGTAGAAGAAAAATTTAAGGAGGTGCTTCAAGAGGGAAGGAGGGAAGGAAGCTATAGGAAATGAGACAAACATAAATATAGAAGTTGTAAATTCAGAAGAGTAGGAATAACAAGTATAAAATAGCCTTAGATAGCAGGGGTACCTCTTTCAGATCAGAATAAAAGAGGTAAAAAGTGTGTAGATGTAGGTAAGTGTGTATGATGTGGTGAATTGTGAGGAAGAGGGAAGCTGAGCATATTAATTCCTGTAGGCCATTCTTTTTTAAGTGGAAAATGCTAATAGTGTATTTGACTTGGGCAGGGCATGGTGCTTAAGAGAGATACTAACTTTCTACCAGTACCCCCAGATTCACCGTTTCCCATTCACTACTCTTTCCTGTATATTTCTCTTTGTATTTCTACATGTTTGTTATTGTTCTGCACTTCTACATGTGTAATTGAATACCTGTTGATATGCTGCACTAGAAAACTAGAAAAAAAATCATTTTTGATGGGAAACATTCTAAAGGGTTTCATAACATTGGTCATGTGTCGGTAACTTGGGGGATGTATTTTTCTATCTGAGCTCCTTCATTCTTTTCTGAATTTCCTAATAAAAACTACTGTGAAATACCAAGTGTTCAGACGGCTGAGCATACTAGCCGTTTTAGGACTTTGGTGAAGCTGGTACATTAAATAACAAAATAGAAACACAACATTTGGTCTATACATAAAATTAAGCCATTTATTTATAATGAATGGGAATAGATAACTAAAGAATGGCTCTGATATGAAATGCCCATATGGCAAAAGTTTTGTCCCCCAAATCTTACAAGTCATTGTTATTTCCATTGAAGTATCTTTTTGCAGCATAAGGTGGGGATGTTCTTAGAAATCTTCTTACTGGCTATCTGCTGAAACTTTTCCTGTCATATTTCCAAAAAGATTCCTGATAGAATTTTGAATTGTGGTTTTCAAAAGTTAAAGTGCTTAAGAATCACTTGGAAGGCTTGTCAACAATTAAAACAACTGGGCCCTACTCCCAGAAGTTCAATATCAGAAAACTGCTCTTGTTAACAAATTTTCCTAGTAATTTGGCTATATGCAGTCCTTGGAACACACATCTAAATGGTGAATATTTTCTATTTCTCTCTGTCAGCTTACCCAGAAGCAGGCTATATATATTTCTTATAGTTACTGTACATCTGTAGTCAGGTTTTCTAAACTAGTTGAAAGATTTGCTTATGGACTCCTTTGAGATTATCTTTTGTGAAGACCTAGCCCCTATTCCAGGGCTATGCTGTTATACAAATTATGCACTCTACACTTATTTGTGTTATTTCATATGTTTACACATTATAATGCCTTATGCATAGCATTTGTACAGTTGTCCTCCAAATGATAAAAAAACACACTAAATTCAAGTTGATTGAAAATGTATTAACACATCCTTACCCTTTTAGACAAAATATACTGAACATAATTTTGAAATGACTTCTGTCGACATCCATTGTTACAGTGTTAGACAATATGCTTTTTGTCTTTTTTTTTTTACATTTTTCTGTGTCCTCCCTTAATGCAAAACTGTTAGCAGTTACTGTTTCTGCTGACACTATGCCTGCTTTATGGACTCAATTCTCTTTTGAGAACCCATAGGTCATTTTCTATAGTGATTTTATATCACTTTTCAATTTAATAATAGCTTTTTATACATGTTTTAATTCAGCCACTATAGGATAAACTTTTTGAGTAAAAACAATTCTGAATAAATATTTATAATTTTATTGTACCCAACATTGTTTTGCTCCTAGTAGGTGCTCACTAAAAACCTGTGGAATAATTGAGTGAATTTGTATGATAAATAAGAATCCAAAAGACTATAAGTGAAGGGCTAGAACTAAAATGCGTATCCTTAATACATGAGTTTTATGACATTTCTTTAGGCTGCTGAGAACATCTTTGGTGATATTGAGTTCCAGAAAATTAAGGTTGATGGAAGAGTAAATTATTGTAAAGTGTTTTGGTTGTACGTTTTGGCTTTAAAAATATATGTATGCTCCATATAGTAGATAAGCTGAAAAATTAGCCATTTAAATGTGTGTTCCAAGGACTGCTTGTAGCCAAATTACTAAGAGAAATTGTTAAGAAGAACAGTTTTCTGATATTGAACATATTTTATGTAAACATTTTTTATTTTATAAATAAATTATCTCTCAACTCATTATTTGAAAGAAACATTATTTATTTGTAATCTACCAGTTAGGTAAGCAAATAAACTAAGCCAATTTCTAAAAACCTAACTTCTTTGAATACATATGTGTAAAAATACGTCTTTATATACCCTTACTAATTTCTTATCACATTGCAGAAAATAGCCTAACATTACTCCATAAAATAATAAACTTTTTTCTTGTGTAAGGTACTTTCTAATATTCAAGGTTGACATGGTAAACTATCATTCAAATATATTGTTTCAAGAAAATATTTTACATTTACATTTTATTTGTTACAAAAATTCACATTTAAGTTGCACTTTAGATGCGATCTTTAGCATACTATCTTAGTAGAAGACGTTAGCTAGATTTTATAATATGAATATTTTGGGCTGCAATTTGAAATCCCATGAGCTACCATCATGGGAATCTATTTACTTTCATGTGAGTCAATGATTTGTGTCTCTCCCTGTTTATTTGTCTATTGGAAGAGAAGAAGAAAGATGACATATAAGTATTTTTTTCTCCGCATTTGTGTACTTACAAGGAAAGAATTTGTCATAAATTCAAGTGGAAGACAATTCAGGTACTAATGGCAGTTCCCTAAATCGGGAATGAATGGTTGCTTTTTACTATACTGCTGTACTCAGATAATGACCAGCTCATACATTCTGTCCATTTCTTGTGTAGACAGAAAAGTTAAGTTAGAAATAGAAAATAAAATTTTATAATATTGATTATTGTGCATGTTTGGTTTTTTTCAAAACAGAGTCTTCTTTAGCACATTTTTGTTAGTTTTAGAAGTAAAAACAATTGATAAATTTGTCATTCTATTTCTATTCAACTGAATAGTTACTGAGGTTAATGATGATGTCTGTATGCATCTCTTGATATACCCTAGGTGGCAAAGCTCATGATTTCTCTTCTTTACTGAGTGGGTATGTAGAAACTGCTATACAGTAAGTATGTAGAACCACACCCTTCATATAAAACACACATTTTATAGTCTTTAAATAGAGGTTATAAAAAGCACATAGCACAAATTTAATTTAGTCGAGGTAAGGCATTCTCAAGTTATCTAATAGTTTAGGATGACCATGATAAAACCTGAACTAGATTTATGCACCTAAAATCTGCCTCTGCCTGTCCTTTGCTATTACCACAGGGAATGAAGGATGGGTGAACCCAGCCATGTTTTGGGTTCGCCAAACATCTTGAACTACTTTTCCACTGTTCTGGGTTAGGCAAAACCCAAAATGTGTTTTGCCAAGCACATTTTCCCTTAATTCTTAAACCCAGGAGTATTTTAAGGTAAATTTAATCCATATGCTTCTGATTCATTTACACTAAACTCATCAAAATGTTCTGTCTTAAGAGCTATTTGATGTGCAAGGAGCTTTTTGAATATTTTATAAGCCTTTTAAGTCCTATGCATTGGGTTTTCACATTCAACCCAAGAGCAAGTGAACTCAAATCTTAAAATGATGAGGTTTGGCTGCAAAGTCTAAAACATCAAGGTTTGTGAAGGTTCTAAACTTGGTTACACATAGTTCAATCCTTGGTAAGAATATATATTAACATTGTTTTGCAGAATGTAGATTGCATAACAGAATGACTAGTGAACAAAATGCAAAATAGGGCATGGAAATATAAAGAAGCCAAGTGACAAATAATTCAAAGCAGATTGAATGTCTGTTCTTTAGCAAGAACCATGCATGAGCTAACATAATGGAGGATGACATTGCAGCTGTTTTCATTTTTCTTTCTTTTGGGAGGACTTTCTTCTTTTTGGACTGTATTTGGACTTTTCTATAAGTTCTCTCTATCTTTTGGGCAGTTACAGAACTCATAGCTAGCATTCTAGCACTAACGCAAAATAGAAGAAAATAATGTTTAATACCATAAAGAGTTAGCTTTTGTTATGATAAAAACTATAAAAATTACTAACTTCATTTCTTAAGATATAATCATACTATTACAACTTTTCAGTTTGCAAAGAAATAGTCATTAGATTGATATTAATTATTAAATTCAGCATCAAATTCACAAATTGAATTTACTGTCATGTGCCAACTCCTATAAATTTAAACTGGATGATACTTACTAAAATTTGTAATAAACAATATTATATTTGATTACAAATACATAAATTCATTTTTATCTCTCATCATTTTTCCTATCTGATTCAGAAGACCAGATTGTGCTTAAGATAAATTAGTATATAACAGTAGTTGGGGACTTAGCTAAGTAAGTAAGAAAACTCAGTGGTAAGACAGAACAAGAGAAAGTAGAATAAAAAACTGTCATGGACAAATCATTTATCACAAGCTAAAAAATTGAAATCTTGTTCTTCTCAGTTACAGAAATTTCTAAGAACGAGACCCAGACATTGAATAAAGTTAAATAAAAAGCAATAATAATTTTAACATAAGCTTTGACAGTTGCGCATGAGAAAAGTTTGTTTTTCCTACTGTTGTTGGCTTAAAAAGCATTTTAGTGGCTTTCAAAATGGTCTGTTGTAATAAGACACAAATGATAATAAATATCTTTATAATCATTATCTCAATCACTGTATCTTCTCTTTCAGCACTTTGTCAGGAATATTGAGTGACATAGATGAGCACATTAATGGAGGGGGTGAGGTAAGAGCAATGTATTACAATGAGATGAATTTCTTGACTAAAATGACATATCTGAATATTTCTATTATTTTTCCATTTTTATGCCAATTTCTATTTGACAATATCATACTAGCATTATAGTTTTGAAGAGTCAGGGCTTTGAAATTAATATATTTTAGTTTTTAATCCGCACTAGCTGGTTCACGTTAAAAGTGATTAAGCCTTTTTTTAGCCTCAAGTTTCTCTTGTGTAAAATAAGGACAAAAACACAGCATTCTTAAAATTATTGAAAATCATAAGGTAAATGAATAGCTTAAAATCAAACAGACTTTAGAGCCAAATAAGCGCTAAGTAAATGGAACTTGTAAGATAGACAGTCTACCTCTGTTCGAATTCTTGGTGATGAATTATCCACCTCCAGAACCAGAAAAGGCAGTGCACATCCCATTTTTTCAGGTCTTTTTGCTGTGCTGACTTGACTGTGCTGACTTGACTGTGCTACAGCCCATAGCTTTTCAATCAAACACTGATCTATGTGTTTCTAGGAGGGTATTTTGCAGATGCGATTATGGCCCATAATCAGCTGCTTTCAGATAAATTATCCTATGTAACCTAGGTGGGCCTGTTTCAATCCAGGGAAAGGTCTTAAAAGCAGAGCTGATTGAGACTTTCCTGATGAAGAAATTCCTGTAGACAGCAGGCAACATCAGCTTCTAACCAGGGGTTCCAGCCTGCCCTTCCCGACTGCCTGTCATATGGATTTTGATTGCCTAAACAATCCCCACAGTTGCATAGGCCAATTCTTTACAATAAATCTTTGAATATATATCTCCTACTGATCCTGTATCTTTGCCTGAACCTTGACTAATACAAGGCCCAAGCATGAATTCATTGAGCAAATAGGAAAAGTTTTCTGTATACTAAGAATTGTTCTAGTTACTAAGGATGCTATAGAGAACAAACTAGATATTGCCCCGATCATCATTTGAACTAATAGAGGATACTTCCTTATACAAATTTTTATAAACATAATTATTTAGTTAAAATAGTTAATAATGCTTTGAAGTAGAATTACAAATAGATGTAACTTTATTTCCATATTAGCTTTTCTAGTTTTCATATAGAAACAGTTAAATGTTTTTCTCTTGAATTTCAGTTAGACTTATACTTTAATTCAACGATGTTTTTGCTTCTGTGAATCTAGATTTTCTGTTATAAAAATGCAAGTATAGATTCTTCTCTATGTGGAAAAACATAAATATTACATTTTCTGAGTTTCATGTATTCATTGAACAAATATTAATTGAGTGCTTCTAAGTACAGGAAACCAAGGTGAATAAGACAGAGAAGGTCCATTTTACCTGCTTTAGAACCTATTACTGTTACCTCAGTGATCATCATTGCCATTATATTTTTTAAATTGTATTGTCATGTAGGTAACATGGAATACTCATTCATGTGACTGTAACATAGGCCTCTTGAAACTTTTGGTGGGAAATATTTAATTGTGAAATATGTTTACCAGAACAATAAAAAGAGGCTTTGGAAAAACAGAGTTATCATTAAATGTTGAAAATAAGTATTAACATTTTGAGATTTGAGGACACCCTTTTGCATATGTTTTTCATTTGAATCTTGAAGGAAATAAGTAAACGTTATCAGTAAGCAAATATCAAGGGAATGCAATCCTTGAAATAGAAAGTGTTACAACTAAATTTTCTATTAAAAACATTATTTTCAGTTGCTTCTACACTGTTCCAATATTATAGTCTAGTTAGCCTTTAAATCACAAGTATTTAAGCTCACAAAAGTTAATTACTGTTTCTCATTTATAATTTCATAAAAGTCTTCAGAAATTAGCTATTTTATTGGAAAATAATGAAATGAATGTTCCCCTTTCTTTGATTGTCCTCTCACTCCCACCTCTTGCCCCAAAAGCAATTAACAGGGCCATTTGACATGTCTCCTTAAATTTCAAATTGCCAAGTCCTTTAGTAGCCCAGTCCTAGCCTAGAATTTGTCAGATGTTATTCAGATTGAAAAAATAACAGTTTTCTTCAATTATAAATAAAAATTCTTTCTTACTGAATTGGATGGGGAAAAACAAAGTATATACATGTTTTTACTTAGAAACAATAGCTTTGGTGACTGAGAAAGCAAGATGTTTGCAAAAACATTTTAAACATGGACGACCAATTTGCAAATCATTTTTTTAAATTTAACTTTCCACAGACATGTTTTTTAAAACAATTTTATTATAGATTTAAGTGGTACATGTGTAGGCTTGTTACATGGGTATATTGCATAATACTGCAGTTTGGGCTTCTAGTGAACCCATCACCAAATAGTGAACATAGTGCTCAATGGGTACCTTTTCAACCCTTGCCTCTCCTCAACACTCCCCACTTTTGGAGTCCCCAGTAGACGTCTGTTATTCCCATCGTTATACCCGTGTGTACCCATTCCCAAACATGTTTTTAATTACCCTGAACTGAAAGGAAATATAATAGGAGAATCTCTGATTTCTCAGACTTTCATAATTTTGAAGGTTGTAAACAAGTTCTGTGTTGTAATTTTTTTTGAAAAACACATTTTCTATACAATTGGCAAGTGTCAACAGATTTCCAGGAGGATCACTAAAGGAAAAAATTTTTTACATTATAAGATTATTCATATATAATCAATGTAACTATTATAGAAATGAGAACAGTACATTTGGTAATTGATATTAAGGCTATTACTTATTGTAGATCTTACCAATAATTGCCACTAATGGGCTGCCTGTGCACCATGAAATCCTGAGGTTGTAACTTTTTACCTTTGCAATAAGTTTCATATTACAGCCATTTACTTTTTTATAACAATTTAGTTATTTGTAATTAATATGTGATATAAATAAATGTTATAAATTAATGTTACCATGCTTCATATAGACATCCTTAGATCCTATCAATTTATTCCACCATGCCCTACAATTAGATTATTTTCTATGAGTCATGATGAGATTCATCACCTTATTGTGTAAACTTTCTGAGGCAACATCCTTTCTTTAGTTAGTCTAGTTTCATCATTTCTTGAAAATGCAAGTACCCACAAATTAATAATCCTAAAATCCTTATTAATTCTTACAGAAAAGGTTTTGTGTTAAAATAAAGAAATATAAAGAAAATAATAAAGATTCCAAAGCACCTCATTTAAATATGTGGCATACAAAAATAAAAAAATAATAAAATAAAGTGATTTTACAAGTTACTGTCTTTCAGGTTTTATTTTTCACTGACATGCCCAAACAAGAAAAATGTTTGCATGCAACCAAACAATATATTAATATGGAGTTTAGTAAGGGAGAAAATATTGAAGTCCAATCTGTAAGCAGTTAGAGGACAATAGAATCTTGAGCCTTCAGCAGCTTGGTCCATAATGAATAAATCATGCCAGACCATAATAATAGGCTTGTTTGATAGAGTTGCAAAACTAATTAAAGAGGATACAACTGACGTCATGTATTTGGTCTCCAGTGAAACATTTGAAACAGTGAATTATGTACTTTTACTTACAAATTAATTATAATTGCCTTGGATGAAAATAGAGTCACATGGATTGGGAACTGGCTGAAAGATCATAAACAAAAATAGTAGATTGCAATGAATCCAGTTGCAGGATAACTACAATGGGTTTTCACAATGGTCAAAAAGTTTTGTAAATCTCTATTTACTGGTTGTTGAAGAATATTTTTCCTCAATAATGTTGAGGTAGAAATGTTTTGGGGGTACCCAGTATAATAACCAAATAAAGAAATTAGACGTAAGTATAATGTTTCATATGAATTAGTAACTAATTTAGAATTTATGAGTTTGGCTTACATCAACCTTTGAAAATGTTTGTCATGTGAAAAGTATGCATCATAATATTCAGGTAACAGCTGGTGCCTTAAGAGAACAGAGTATTTCAGAGAACCACTTTCTGTTTAGGTACTATTAATTATATATATTATCTGCTTATTAAAGTAGGCTAATTAGGTTAAAGTAAGTTTAATAGCACCTTATTAGAAACATATCAAAGAAATAAAATGACATTTTCTAATTTTTACAAATTTGTGCTTATATTTTTCACCATATTTGTTCAAATTAAATAAATTTTACAGTAACAACAGAACAGTGTTAAGTATAAAAGATAGAAAATATAATATCTATTGACATTTTTAATTTGCAGGAAACTATCAGAAAACAGCTTTGAAAGTCTTCTTCATGAAAAAAGAATGAAATTATCTATGGATTTATAATATAGTAGAACAGTTTTTCCAAAATGTGAACCATAAGGTATTTTAGGAGTTATGTAATAGTGTTTTAAATTATATGTATTTGTGTATATGAGTAGGAAAAATAAGCAATTTAATCCATGACATAAATATTTATTTTAAATATATTTAAGTTAAAATAAGTCATCTCAAGAAAATATGAAGTAAAAATTTTTCACTTAATATTTATCAGTATAAAGTATAAAATGATATAAAATATGGCCAACTTCAAGTAATTGGTAAACAAGACTAATATTTGTAAAATGTTACAGATGATAGGTCATTATTGCCTTATATTGAGCCAGAACAATTTTTAATGACATGAATGGGTAACATTGAAATGGTACAGGTAAGATCCCAACAAAAAATAAAATTAAAATGATAACCAAACAAAAATAACCTACATAACATTCGAAATAGTGCAAAAATTTTATAGCTTCAGCAGATAATTCATTTATTTAAGCAATATTCTATTAATTGTTTCTGCATCACAGCAAAATAACCTAAAGAGTCTCTTGATGTTTACTAATATTTAACTTACTGGAGCAACGTATTCTGACTCTCTCTCCCTTCCAATTTTTAAACTTTGATAGAATAAAATAAAAGCATATCAAACATAAGATAGAAGGAATTATTGTCACGATTAGGTATAGCTTTAAATGGAAAGAGTAAACTCAATTCAGTTGAATTCAGTTGAATAAAAACTACTGCTCCAAGATTTTATTATCATTTATGTATTATTTTATATAACCTAAGAAGACAGGGGCTTGATGTAGTAGAGTAAAATGCACACATTAAGTAAAAAGCATATTTAAAAGTATTTTATACAAGCAGAAGCAAAAAAAAAAACAAACAAAAAACTTTTGGTTTGCACAACAGCCTCTCAAGGGTAAAGATGAGATTTACATCACTGGTTGTACTCAAAATTCACCCTGATGAGCATTGACGCCAACATTTAAGAGAGTATTCTCATAGGAGAGATTAGATGACCTGTCATGCTTTTGCCATTTCTTATTTACATGATTTTGTTGTCCTAATAATCATTCTTTGTAAAAACAATTTGCTGGCAACCTGAGTGTGTTTTAGTTATGTCCTTGGGAGTTGCCTGGCTGTGTTCAGCTAGAGCCCAGCTGTCATCTCCAAATATGGCGAAATTAGGAAATGGTGCACCATCTAATCCTATCCTTTTCTTGAACATTCTACTTGCAGAAACAGCTTTAATAATTCTCAGCTTTTGGAGCTGAAAAACAAGCACTACAACTTACCTTACAAATAGAATAGCAATAATGACATAAACTCTATCTATAAATTTCTGCTTCACCATAATTCTTGCTTGAATTAGGTTATGACCCTTGCCTTACCATAATTTTGCCTCAAATGTTAGCATATATTCATTAATCCATTAATTTTTTCACTTAGGACAAGTTTCCTAAGTGTCTACCCTGCTAGCTGTGCTATATATTGAAGATACATTGATGAAAAGATACACATTTTTCATGGCACTGGAGGGCATAATTAGGTAAATGACTACTATGGTTGATGTTTGTGTACTCCCAAAATGTATTTGTTGAAATCCTAATTCCCAGTGTGTTGGTATTAGGAGGTGGGACCTTTGGATGCTGATTAGGTCATGATGGTGAAGCTTTCATAAATGGGATTAGTGCCCTTATAAAAGAGGTTCAAGAGAGACCTCTTTCGCCTTTCACCATGTGAGTAAGCCAGTGCCATCTATAGAGAAAGTGGAGTCCTTACAAGATGCTGAATCTGCCAGCACCTTGATCTTTGACTTCCCAGCATCCAGAATTGTGAGAAATAAATTTCTATTGTTTAAGCCACCTAATTTATTGTATTTGTTATAGCAGCCCAAACAGGCCAAGACAATGAATAATTAACAATAAAAATAATATTTATAAGATTAGAAAGCAAAATGTTTTGGAGCTAGATTGAAGAGACATCCAACCCAGCCTTGTTGATCATAGAGGTGATGATGAATTGTATCTCAGAACAAATTATGTGTATTTGTATTTGTGTGTATGCATAATACATATATGTACATGCATATATATATATATGCCATAAAAGCTAGACAAAGAGTACAGCTCTCTGAAAGGTCCAAGGAAAGAGAGTATGAAATGTTTAACGTGTTAAAAGATGTCGAATTCTACCAGAGGTAGAAGGAGGAGCTGGTACTATTCCTTCTGAAACTATTCCAATCAGTAGAAAAAGAGGGAATCCTCCCTAACTCATTTTATGAGGCCAGCATCAGCCTGATACCAAAGCCGGGCAGAGACACAACAACAAAAAAGAGAATTTTAGACCAATATCCCTGATGAACATTGATGCAAAAATCCTCAATAAAATACTGGCAAACCGAATCCAGCAGCACATCAAAAAGCTTATCCACCATGATTAAGTGGGTTTCATCCCCGGGATGCAAGGCTGCTTCAACATATGGAAATCAATAAACGTAATCCAGCATATAAACAGAACCAAAGACAAAAACTACATGATTATCTCAATAGAAGCAGAAAAGGCATTTGACAAAATTCAACAACCTTCATGCTAACAACTCTCAATAAATTAGGTATTGATGGGATGTATCTAAAAATAATAAGAGCTATCTATGACAAACCCACAGTCAATATCATACTGAATGGACAAAAACTGGAAGCATTCCCTTTGAAAACTGGCACAAGACAGGGATGCCCTCTCTCACCACTCCTATTCAACACAGTGTTGGAAGTTCTGGCCAGGGCAATCAGGCAGGAGAAGGAAATAAAGGGTATTCAATTAGGAAAAGAGGAAGTCAAATTGTCCCTGTTTGCAGATGACATGATTGTATATCTACAAAACCCCATCATCTCAGCCCAAAATCTCCTTAAGCTGATAAGCAACTTCAGCAAAGTCTCAGGATACAAAATCAATGTGCAAAAATCACAAGCATTCTTATACACCAATAACAGAGAAACAGAGAGTCAAATCACGAGTGAACTCTCATTCACAATTGCTTCAAAGAGAATAAAATGCCTAGGAATTCAACTTACAAGGGATGTGAAGGATCTCTTCAAGGAGAACTACAAACCACTGCTCAACAAAATAAAAGATGACACAAACAAGTGGAAGAACATTCCATGATCATGGATAGGAAGAATTAATATTGTGAAAATGGCCATACTGCCCAAGGTAATTTATAGATTTAGTGTCATCCCCATCAAGGTACCAATGACTTTCTTCACAGAATTGGAAAAAACTACTTTAAAGTTCATATGGAACCAAAAAACAGTCCGCATTGCCAAGCAAAAAGAACAAAGCTGGAGGCATCACACTACCTAACTTCAAACTATACCACAAGGCTACAGTCACCAAAACAGCATGGTGCTGGTACCAAAATAGAGATATAGACCAATGGAACAGAACAGAGCCCTCAGAAATAATACCACACATCTACAACCATCTGATCTTTGACAAACCTGAGAAAAACAAGAAATGGGGAAAAGATTCCCTATTTAATAAATGGTGCTGGGAAAACTGGCTAGCCATATGGAGAAAGCTGAAACTGGATCCCTTCCTTACACCTTATACAAAAATCAATACAACATGGATTAAAGACTTAAATGTCAGACCTAAAACCATAAAAACCCTAGAAGAAAGCCTAGGCAATACCATTCAGGACATATGCATGGGTAAGGACTTCATGTCTAAAACACCAAAAGCAATGGCAACAAAAGCCAAAATTGACAAATGGGATCTCATTAAACTAAAGAGTTTCTGCACAGCAAAAGAAACTACCATCAGAGGGAACAAGCCACCTACAGAATGGGAGAAAAGTTTTGCAATCTACTCATCTGACAAAGGGCTAATATCCAGAATCTACAATGAACTCAAACAAATTTACAAGAAAAAAAAAACCCCATCAAAAAGTGGGCAAAGGATATGAACAGACACTTCTTAAAAGAAGACATTTATGCAGCCAAAAGACACATGAAAAAATGCTCATCATCACTGGCCATCAGAGAAATGCAAATCAAAACCACAATGAGATACCATCTCACACCAGTTAGAATGGCAATCATTAAAGAGTCAGGAAACAACAGGTGCTGGAGAGGATGTGGAGAAATAGGAACACTTTTACACTGTTGGTGGGACTGTAAACTGGTTCAACCATTGTGGAAGATGGTGTGGCAATTCCTCAAGGATCTAGAACTAGAAATACCATTTGACCTGGCCATCCCATTACTGGGTGTATACCCAAAGAATTATAAATCATGCTGCTATGAAGACACATGCACACGTATGGTTACTGCAGCACTATTCACAGTAGCAAAGACTTGCAACCAACCCAAATGTCCATCAATGATAGACTGGATTAAGAAAATGTGGCACATATACACCATGGAATACTATGCAGTCATAAAAAATGGTGAGTTCATGTCCTTTGTGGGGACATGGATGAAGCTGGAAACCATCATTCTCAGCAAACTATTGCAGGGACAAAAAAACCAAACACCACATGTTCTCACTCATAGGTGGGAATTGAACAAGGAGAGCACTTGGACACAGGAAGGGGAACATCACACACTGGGGACTCTCGTGGGGTGGGGGAAGGGGGGAGGGATAGCATTAGGAGGTATACGTAATGCAAATGACGAATTAATGGGTGCAGCACACCAACATGGCACATGTATACATATGTAACAAACCTGCACGTTGTGCACATGTACCCTAGAACTTAAAGTATAATAATGATAAAAAAAAAAGATGTTGAGTATACTGGAGAGCAGAGTTTGAGTAGAGGATAATGAGACAAGGCTGGAGGGGCTCTGTCTTGGTCTGTGTTGTGTTTTTAATAACAATATCTGAGACAAAGTAATTTATCAGAAACAGAAATTTATTGGCTGATGATTTTGAAGACTGGAAGTCCAATATCAAGGTGCTATCATCTCACGAAAGCTTTCTTACTGTGTGATCACATGGTGGTAAGCAAGAGGTCAAGAGAGGGTAAGAGGGGGCTGAACTTACCCTTTCATAATGGTGCTAATTCCACCTGTGAGGATGGAGCTCTACAGGCCTAATAATCTCTTAAAACTCCCAACACTGAATACTGTTACAATGGCAATTACATTTCAACATGAGTTTTAGAGAGGACAAATGTTCAAGCCATAGCAGGCTCCAAGTGTTGTGTACTCTACAATTCCGGAAGCACTATTTATATACACTATGCCACCAGGTGAAAGAAGTCAGGATCTAAGTTAGAATAGAAACAGTGAGGATGGAAAGAACTATCTAGGAGGTAAATTAAACAGAAGTTGGTGATTGGATAGCGGCGTGAAAGAGAAAAAGAGATTTTTGCTGGAACAGTTGCATGGGTGGATGGTGCTAAACATAGGAGGAGTCAGTTTCAGGTTGACTTGAGGTAGTTTGAACTTGTTGAGGTGTTCTTGAGATAGTTTGAACTTGTTGGCTTTGAGGTATACATGGGAACTCTAGTGGCTGGTTCTAGTAGACAGTTATATATGAAGTTTTGCAATTCAAGAGGAGAATCTGGATTAAGATATGTATTTTGAAAGGATAGTCATTGAAGCCGTGGGAATTGAAGGATAATGGCAAGAAAGAACATGTAGACTGAGATCATTAAAGGGCTTAGCGTACCCTGAAGATCAGCAATAATTGAAAGATAAACACAAGAGGAGGAGAATACAAACTGGTATGAGACACAGCTACTAGACAGAGTGAACTTTTAGAAAACTGGTTGATATACTGAAAGGTTAGAAAGCAGTATTAGACATAGCAATAGCTCCTGAAATAATTTTTATAATCCCAAATTTGAAAAACAGAAAGAAAAATTCGTCATTTTTCTGGTTTTATGTAGTGCTATAGCTGTATAGCTGTATAATCCTAGAGCTATAATAATTATTAAAGAATATCTATGTCGATTTTATAAATTACTTTCAATAATCCAGGTTTTAGCTTAACATACATGTAATTAAGATCCCATTTTCCAAAATAATACAGAAATGTGTAAATCACAGGTAAGCAGAGGAAAGCCAGCCAGTTTTTTTTTCTTACACGCACACACCACACACACAAACACACCTCACAGACCAAATGGATGCAGAATACTTTTTCTAAAAAGAGACAAGAAAATGCTAGTAAATATACTTCTAAACTTTCTATATAAGGAAATAGATAACAACTGGTTCTTGTTTATGGTTAAAACTTAGTATTAATTTTCAAGAAAGTAAATGAAAACATGGAGGAATAGAAAAGATATAGAGAGCCCTAATTTCTTTAATCAAAATATTAGTATTGCCCCCATTCTTAAACACAGATGAAAAATGCCAATATGAGTTTCTTTTTTTTCTCAGCCAAACATATTATGAAAATAAGAAATAAGAATGAGTAATAAAATGTCACGCTATCGGCAGAAGAAAGAAAACAAAAATACAAAATTTTGAATGAAATGTTATTTGTATTCTGTGTAAAATATCATTATTTGCTCTTAATTACTGTTGTTTTCTTGGTACTTTAGGAAGATGGGAACAAATGAGAGAGACTTTAGTGTGCACATTGTTCTTCATAACATAGATTGTTATTAAAAACTCTGTACATTGTTCTGAATTTGAAGATGATGCTTTTTTTAATCACTGGCATGTGACTGTGTATATAGAAATCCAAAACATGAAGCAATCAGTCCATCAATTGGTTATTTTGTTTACACAAAATCAGAAGAGTTCATTTGACTGATTCCCCTATCCCTGGATGTTTGGGCATTAAATATGTAACCCAGATGTCAGTTAGGACCACCTTGTCCTCCTTGAGATATAGATAAGATTGGCTTGAATCATGATACTACTTTGTGGAAGGCTGAAACCCTTACAAAATATGTGAGATTCAGAGAGCTTGAATTCCAATGCCTCCTCTTCCTTCAGCCTTCTCTTTCTGTGTTTGTTTCCTGTCTCTTTTATCCACTACATGATTTCAGATTTAGACTCTGAACTTTTAAAAAAAAGTTCACAAAACAAAAATGTAGCTCACTCACATGAAGCATTTGTAAGCATAGAAATCCTTTTAGGAGGTTGTGACAAGGGGAGATTAAGAGGAAAGAATATTTACACTGTTGCAAGAAAAGTAACTTCAAAGTTAGTAAAAGTCACTCTGATTTCTTCAGCCATCCTTCTGGATGGGAATTTGCACTGACCCTTTAGCCCTTCTGGAATTGTGCTATGGGATAAATTGATGTGTTTTTATATATAGGTATACCTCATTTTATTGTGCTTCACAGATACTGCACTTTTGACCAATTGAAAGTTTGTGGCAACCGTTGTCAGCAAGCCTCTATTGGCACCATTTTTCCAACAGCATGTGCTCACTTCATGTCTCTGCATTATATTTTGAAAATTAACACAACATTTCCAACTTTTACATTATTATTACATTTGCTAGGGTGATCTGTGATCAGTGATCTTAGTTGTTACTATTGTAATTATTTTGGAGCACCACAAACCTCACTCATATAAGAGGGTGAAGTTAGTTGATAAATGTTGTGTGCCTTCTTACTGCTCCACCCACTGGCCATTTCCCTGTCTCTCTTCCTCTCCTTGGGTCTCCCTATTCCCTGACACACAACAATATTGAGTTTAGGCCAATTTGCAATACTATAATGGCCTCTAAGTGTTCAAGTGAAAGAAGAGTTGTATGTGTCTCACTTTAAATCTAAAGCAAGAAATGATCAAGCTTAGTGAGGAAAGCATCTCAAAAACTGAAACTGGTCAAACACTAGGCCTCTCTTGTCAAACAGCCAAGTTATGAATGCAAAGGAAATGTTCTTAAGTTAAAAGTCCTACTTCAGTGAACATACAAATGATAGGAAAGCAAAATAGCTTATTGTTGACATGGAGAAAGTTTGAGTGGTCTAGATAGGAGACCAAATGAACTACAACATTCCCTTAATCCAAAACCTAATTCAGAGCAAGGCTGTAACTCTATTCAATTCTATGAAGGCTGAGAGAGGGGAGGAAGCTGCAGAAGAAAAGTTGGAAGCTAGCAGTGGTTGGTTCATAAGGTATAAGGAAAGAAGCCATCTCCATAACACAAAAGTACAAGGTAAAGCAGCAAGTGCTAATACAGCAAGTTATCCAGAAGGTCTAGCTAAGATCACTGATGAAGATGGTACACTAAACAACAGATTTTCAATGTAGAAGAAACAGCCATATATTAGAAGAAGATATTACCTAGGATTTGTGTAGCTAGAGAGGAGAACTCAATGCCTAGCTTCAAAGGTTCAAGGGACAGGTTGACCCTCTTGTTAAGAGCTAATGCCGCTGGTGACTTCAAGATGAAGCCAGTGCTCACTGACCACTCCAAAAATCCTAGGGCCTTTAAGAATTATGCGAAGTGCACTTTGCCTGTGTTCTCTAAATGGAACAACAAAGCCTGGATGACAGCATATCTGTTTATATCATAGTTTACTGAATATTTTAAGCCTACGATTGAGCCCTAATGCTGAGAATAAAAAGATTTCTTTCAAAATATTACTTCTTATTGACAATGCAACTGGTCACCAAAAAGCTCTGATGTAGATATACAAGGAGATCAATGTTTTCATGCCCACTGGCACAACATCCATTCTGCAGCCCACAGATCAAGGAGTAATTTCAAATTTCAAGTCTTATTATTTAAGAAATACATTTCATAAAGCTATGGCTACCATATATAGTCATTCCTCTGATGGATTTGGGCAAAATCAATTGAAAACCTTCTGGAAAGAATTAATCATTCTCAACGCCATTAAGAACATTCATGATTCATGGGAGGAGGTCAAAATACTAACATTAACAGGAGTTTGTAGGAAGTTGATTAAACTCCTATGGATGACTTTGAGGGGTTCAAAACTTCCAATGGAGGAAGTAACTGCAGATAGTCTAGAAATATCAAGAATACTAGAATTAGAAATGGTGAAGATGTGACTTAATTGCTACACTCTCAGGATAAAATTCGAAACGGTGAGAAGTTGCTTCTTATGGACGAGCAAAGGAATTGTTTGTTGAGATAGAATATCCTGGTGAAGCAGCTGTGAATATTGTTGAAATGACAACAAAGGGTTTAGAATATTCCATACACTCAGTTGATAAAGCAGTGGCAGGGTTTGAGAGGACTGACTTCAATTTTGAAAGAAGTTCTACCATGTGAAAATGCTATCAAACAACATTACATGCTACAGAGAAATCTTTTGTGAATAAAGAGTCAACTGATGTGGGAGATTTTGTTGTTGTCTTATTTTAAGAAATTGCTACACCACCCCAACCTTCAACAAACACCACCCTGATCAGTCAGCAGCCATCAGGGAAGATCCTCCACCAGCAACAGAATTAGGATGCCCTGAAGACCTAGACAATTGTTAGTGTTTTTAAGCAATAAAATATTTTTAAAGTATGTATAATTTTAGACATAATGTTATTGCACACTGAGCAGAGTACAGCATAATATAAACATACCTTTCATGTGGACTGAAAACACCCCCAAAAAATGAGACTCACTTTATTGCGATACTTCCTTTACTGCTGTGATTTGGAACCAAACTTGTGATAGTTCCAAGCTATGCCTCTATATACACTGATATTTAAACGACAGCATTGTTTGTAATGGTTAAAATAAGAAATAATTGTTTCCTTATACAAGAGCATGATTAAATCAATCAAGATAATCCATACAGTACAATTTTGAGCAGTCACTTAAAAAGAATGAAAATCTACACATTCTTAAAATCTCCAAAATGTATTATGAAGTGAAAAAAAATCAAGGTGCAAAATGATGAATGTGGTATGTTCCCATTTGTGCACATATATAAACATGTTTGGAAGTGGAAAGATACCAAAATTTATTACCACAGTTCCTTTTAAGGGGAGGTTCTGGGTTAGATGGAATGGGTTTTCTTTTCTGTTTTATAATTTAGTATTGTTTAATAAAATTTAATTTATATTATTTTAAATTAATAATATTTGATTTAATTTAGATACATTGTCTTATCTGATTCAGAATAGCTTAACCACTCTTTTATGATTATTAGAAAAAAAGTTGCTACTACAATAAAATCCCAAGAACTTAACATACTCCTCTCCACTTCACATTCTAAGCTCTGGCCACCCTGGCTTCCTCCCTTCCTTGTCAACTTGCCAAGTCTATTCTCAAACTACAGCCTTTGTACTTGCTCTTTCCTCTGCTTAGCTTGGAATTCTCTTCTCCAGCTGCCTTACTTCATTTGAGTCTCTATTTAAATGTCACCTCTTCAAAAGATACCTTCTGTGACCATCCTGTTTACCCTAAGTTCCCTAACCCACCTAGTCATCATTCTCTAACCCTGTTTCACCTGCTTCATTTCAATTGTTATTCCTTTAAATTACTTATTGTGTTTGCCTCTGTGGGTGTGTTTCCCCTACTAGAACATTAACTTTATAAGATCAATGTTTTATCTATTGCTATAATTTCAATGCCCAATAGTAAGCACTTAGTTAATGAATGCATGAGCAAATGAATGAAAATGAATAAAGTAAGGAGTTCACATGTGCCCTTTGGGTCTCATCTTAGGAGCTTACAAAAACAATTTTCTTTTTAAGAGGAATCCATGTGTCAAATCTTAAACATTACATTTATTTTGAGTATTTACTCTACATAACTTACAGGACTCAAGACTTGAAGTAGGTTTTGATAAAATTATTAGAATAATAGATATCATCTAGGATTTCAGGAGGCTAATATAATTCTCAGGAGGCCGAGGCAGGAGAACCGCTTGAACCCAAGAGGTGGTGGTTACAGTCAGCCGAGATCACACCACTGCACTCCAGCCTGAGTGACAGAGTGAGACTCTGTTTCAGTAATAATAATAATAATAATTCTAAAAATTTGAACCATTACTGTGTGCTGATGCTTGCATTTTAAAAGGTAATCTTCCCAGTAATCTTATGAGCTGAGCCCTATTAGGATATTCATCTTCCAGGAAGGAAAGGGATTGCTCAAGATCATGCAAGCACTTACTAACCTCAAATTCCCAGAGGACTCAAGATACTCTGATAAATTTTGCCATCAATTGACTTGCTTAAACAAGGTATCTTGTGTTTTTCTCATAGCAGGGAAGGGGATGGCAGCATCTGCTAAATGTTTTTAACAGAAATAGTAACGTGGTAAATTAAATTATAGTTGCATGCTAAGAAGAAAAGGTTCTGTTTTTCTCAACACATTCATATTCATTTCATAGAATCATCAAGGTAAACAAATTTTCATTTTTTATTTATAACAATTACTAGTGTTAGAGAATAGTCTATAGACATAGAACAGATGAAAAAAAAACATATATTAGGGAAGACTTATGGATTGTGTGCTCCAGGTAAGACTGCCAGCCTTACCATTTTCCCCTAACCCTTGACACTGCCAGTCTCCTCACTAAAAACTGAATAAGGGACAAAATCCAATAAATAATCTATAATTAGAATTAAATAGTCACCTTTTCCACAGAATAAATCCCACTGAGTCTTACATTTCCTTTTCCTCTCAGGTAGCACCAGAAACGGCAGCCTCCAAGGTCTTCCACCACTCTGCAAATTGTTACCACACATGGCTCTGCGTATCCCTTGACCTGACGCAATCCCCAGTCCTCCCTAATCTCTAAATTCCTCCACTGTATCTACTGGATATCATAATCTAAAGTCAGCAAAATCTCCTATTTTATCGAACCCTTTTGCAAACATTTTTCTCTCTCTTTTTTTTTCACTAACTTGATTCTCTCTGGGACACTCAAGTGTGGCTTACCCCTCTTTTATACCATACTTCACTAGGCCTGGAGTTATTCTGGTAAGCAGAATAACTCCTCCCCTTGTCCCCAAAGATGTCCACATTTAAACCTTAGAATCTGTGAATATGTCCCCTTACATGGCAACATGGACTTTGTAGATGTGATTAAGTTAAGGAACTTGAAATGGGAAGATTATTTTGAGTTACTTAGGTAAGTCCATTGTAATCATTTTGGATTCTTATAAGAGGGAGGCAGAAGTGTTGGAGTCAGGGAGAGATTTGAAGATGCTAACTGCTAGCTTTGAAGATGGAAGAGGTCAGGAGCCAAGAAATGCAAGCAGCCTCTACGAAGCTGGAAAATGCGAGGAAACAGATTTTTTCCCTGAAGCCTCCAGAAGGAATACAGCCCTGCTGACACCTTGATTTTGGCCAGTGAAAAATGCTGCAGACTTTTGACCTTGAGAACTGTAAAATAATAAATATATGTTGTTTTAAGACACTAAATTTATGGTAATCTGATACAGCAACAATAAGAAACCAACACAGATGTCTTTCTTGCTTATCTTTGTTATTTCCAGACCATACTCCTCAACCCTCTTAAAGACCCCTAGCTCCTTTGAGGTATGTGCCATCAGGCGAAACCATCTGCCACTCCTCCTTATTGCTGTCATCTGCCAACCCTCTCATTATTCCATTTCATTCATTAAAAGTATCTGCTCTCTTCTCACTGTCTTTCCACCATATTTTTATCATCCTTTATGCTGACATCTGCATCAGGATACACCTGATGCGTCTGATACATCTTCCACTTGGACATTGCAATTTCTTGACCTGCTTACATTCAAAGATCTTTTCTTCTGCCTCCTCCATCTCCAATCTTAGAGTCATACTATAAATCTTTTCAGAAATAATGACAGAAGTACTTCCAGATTCTCAATTTAAGGCTTTTTACTCTCAAACTTTCACATATCATTCCATTTTACTTTCTCCAGTGCTTTTATTCTAATAACCTCCTGAGCTGCCTTAGATTTGGTTTATTGACCTATATTTTACCATCTGTCTCCTCATCATGCCCTCACTTTGGGTTTTCCATCCTAGATTGAAAGAATGTTCCATCATTATATCATTTCATTTTAGAAATCCTCAACTCTCTCACTTGTTTCTCCCTCCACAATACTACCATGACAAAACTCAAATCCACATAAAGTCTTAGCCATTTGACTTATTCTCATAACTGGATAATAACACATCATCCTGCTGACTGGATTCACTTGAAATACATGACCATAAATATCTATTGGTTCTTAAGCATCGCCACTAATTCTGTCACATTTTTTTAAATTACATTTTTTCTATCCTCAACGTATCAATTCTCCCACCTCTCATTTTTCAAGTTAAGAAAGCGATTAAGTAAGAACTTTATGGAACTAGCACTTTATGTAACTTTATGTAACAAACTAACCACTGGGGAAATCAAGTGAAAAAGTGTTTTAGAAATAAAGGAGAGAATATTTGCTTTCAAGATAAAGAGATGGAGATAGTCCATATATACAATTATTTGAGAAGTTTTATTAAAAAGGGAGAATTGAGAAATAGTAAAGGGGAATAGTAGGATAATGTTTTTTGTTTGTTTTTTTTTTTTAGTTGAGAGACATTATAGTGTGTTTGTGTGCTAAAATATCTCAGTAGGGGAGGAAACGTTAAGGATTTGGAATTACTGGTGCTATTAGTTTTAATAAGATTTATAACATAATAGAGCAGGAGAGACGGTGAATGATTACATGAGCAAAGAACTTGGGTAATATACAGGAAGAAAGATTGGCCTCATATAGGAACAAAGCCACCGTTACATACAAGCAGATGCAAGCTGGTAGGTAGATTTACTGAGTGCCTCAGCACCCAGCATGCAGAGTCTTTCTCTTTTCCATGTGCTCTACACTTTGTGTATGTGACAGCCTTTAAACATTCTGAATGTAATCCTCACAAAAATCTTATGAAATCTTCTTTTACAGTTGAAGAAACTGGGGCTTCAGAGATAAAGTAATCCAAGACCACAGTGGTACAAATGGCAGGGCAGGACTCAAAGGCAGGCCAGTCTAACTACATAGCTTTCCCTTTCCAGCCACTTCCCTGGTTCTTATGTCATTGTCATACCTGGGGTTTGTAGTGCCTGCAATGAAAACTCCCCACTTGGAGTAGAGGTAAATCGAAAATAAAGTAAGCTTAAATACAGGTTAGTTTTCAATGTCTGTGCCTCATGCCTTCTTTCTCATTTTTGCTACCCCTTTTCTCCCTTGGCATAGTGACATCGATAGTTCTTTCTAATGACACTAATTGCTTCTTTTACAACCCTTACCAGAAACTTTGAAAGTTGGATGTTTTCCTGAGGCAGAGATTTGAGTACAGTGGCAGGATACAAACCAGCAGCAGTTGCAGAAGGGCGCTTTGCTCTTTTAGTGAGCACCTGACTGTTTCTCTTATTGGCCAAAACAAATATGGCCTAGCAAATGCTTGACTTCTTAATAGCTGTGAGATTATTCATGAATAAGTCCCCTAATTAATTTATAATTATGTGTAGTTTATTGCTCTATGAGACTAAGAACACGTTAAAGACTTTTGAGTTGAGGCAACCTGAGGTGGGCCATCCTCCAGCATATTAGAGCTCATTGTTTCATAAAGCAAAGACTTTTTGCAGATCAAGGAGATCCACTTCTCTACCTACTGCTTTTAAATTAGTTCTGCACAAATTTTTTTGTAAGTATTCAAGATTCTTACTTTTTTAATATATACCTTTTGGAAACCACTTAAAAATGAACAACTATTCATTCCGTCTGGCTCTCAGTGTGTGTGTGTGAGTGTGAGTGTGCATGCATATGCACCCTTGATTTTTCTTATCTCCTGATTATTGGTGGTAAACGGTATAAAGATTTAACATAGTTTATTGCTTATGAGGCATTTCCATTCTAGAATATTATACCTTAAAAGAATTAAAGTTTGTGTGTTTGGTGAGTTCATCTGTTCCTAATAGTCCTTTGTATACCACTAGTATTTTTTTTTTTTTTTTTTTGAGACCAAGTTTTGCTCTGTCACCCAGGCTGGAATGTAGTGGTGAGACCTCAGCTCACTGCAACCTCCCCCTCCTGGGTTCAAGCAATTCTCCTGCCTCAGCCTCCCAAGCAGCTGGGACTACAGGCATGTGCCACCATGCCCAGCTAATTTTTGTATTTTTAGTAGAGATGGGGTTTCACTATGCTGGCCAGACTGGTCTTGAACTCCCGACCTCAGGCTTCCCAAAGTGCTGGGATCACAGGCTTGAGCCACCCCCCACCCGGGCCATATACCACTAGTATTAATATTATAAAAATTGGCAATTATCGGCCGGGCGCGGTGGCTCACGCCTGTAATCCCAGCACTTTGGGAGGCCGAGGCGGGCGTATCACGAGGTCAGGAGATCGACACCATCCTGGCTAACACGGTGAAACCGCGTTTTTACTAAAAACACAAAAAATTAGCCAGGCGTGGTCGCGGGCGCCTGTAGCTCCAGCGACTCGGGAGGCTCAGGCAGGAGAATGGCGTGAACCCGGGAGGCGGAGCTTGCAGTGAGCCAAGATCAGGCCACTGCACTCCAGCCTGAGCGGCAGAGCGAAACTCCGTCTCAAAAACAAAAAAAAAATTGGCAATTATCGTAAAAAGAGTTCACATTTAGTGAAGGTCTACTCTTTGTATTTTACACACATCTTATTTAACCTGGGCTTGTTTCTGTGTCTACTTCATCCCAAATCAATTCCTGGGTAGAAGGTGAAAATTTTTTTTCCACAGAAGAAAGTCAGCCTCTCTAATTTACTTGTAGTGAATATATAGTATTATTTAACTTTTTAATAATTTCAAGCTATTTCCTTACTTTGGCATATAGAAAGTTCAAAAGTCTTATAATTTTCATCTTTTCTTTAATTTTTGTATGTTCTGGTTATAAACTGTTTCATCAAACTAGTGGATACCGAATTAGCAAATTGCCTTGTTGATTAATCTGGCCCATTAAAATTAATACAAAGAAGGTCTTCATGAGATAAATTTAGTAAGTTTAATTTTTTTGATACCATGCACTGTTGCAAAGGGTAAAATCAATCAATATTTATTAATTCACAGTGAATAAAGAGATCCCCCACATAATTACATAATATTTACAATTATAAAACATTAATAATTACATTAATCAAGGCACATAAGGAAAAGTCAAAATGTCTCCACATGAACATTCTTTAAAATTCAATGTAGAGTTAAGAAATCTTATTAAAAGAAAATGATTGTAAATATAAAACATATCAATTGTTTTCATAATGCCGATTTCCTTTGAGGAGTAGCTCACATGTTAAGCAATATTTTACTACTGGAATTAATTACTTAAATGTCCATCCTATCAGTGAAACAAATAAAAAGTAAAATTGACAGAAATTTGTATCATGCGCTATGAATCTCTGACCATGAATTTGGCCATATGCTGGAATGAAAGATTCCATGCCCTAATCGTCTCACTGATAAATATTTATTTACTAAGTAGCTTTAACTTCTTAAACAGTTATCATGTATGAGAATTAATTGAGTCTATGGCCATACCACTCTGAATGCGCCTGATCTCCTCTGATCTCGGGAGAATTAATTGAATATAATCTGTGACTTTGGACAAGTTTCTGAACACCTGAGGCTTAACATTTACTTTTTTTTCTATCTGCAGAACTGGAGTTGTCATAGCTACTTCATTTATTTATTGTGATGAAATGTAATTATGTATATAGAACAGAGGATGCAAGCTGAAATGCTCCATTGAATCTGGTCCACAGAACACTTTGTTTGGCATGTACGCTGATTTAAAGATAATCTCAGCCAATATTTGAAATTGAGAAAATTTTATATAAAAATGAAGATTTCTGATTTTTCTTAAAAATTCAGAAGATGTGGCAGCAGTGAGCCTACATTCTTGGAGGCAACAACTGTTTGTATATTGAAAGGCCTAAAATGTTAAGTGCTTTCTTGACAAGCTTGAGCTGCTCAGCCTATCTGGAGATTCGTTTCGTCTCACCAGATAGGCGCCCAACCTAGCAGCAAAGGATCCCCAACCGGCAAGCCCTTCTATCAGCTGGTCTAGCTACGCCTCACCCAGCTCTTCATTTACCAGGCTTCACCTACCTACCAGCCTGCTAAATGGCTCAATGAAGCCAATCACATCCACCTGTGGGAACCAGGTGGTTCCTTCTGTGACTGCAAAGCCTGTCTCTCACAGTCCCTGCTGGCTCACTGATACAAGTGCAACCGTGTGTGGCACTCCTCCCCCAGGCTATCAGCATTGCAACTAGTAGACTGCTGTCAATCACATCTACCCAGTGTCAGGTGTCATGTATTTGGCTGTATCATCCTATAGAGGGCAGGAAATCCTGTCCTCACAAATGAATGAGTAGGAGATTGTCAAAATGAATGGAGGTGTGTCTTTAGAGAGGGAACTTGCTTGTCAGTTCTTCACACTCATGTTCAGTCTCCTTCACTGGTTGATTTTGCCTTCCTGGCTGTCATAGATAGCTGCATTGTTGTATAGTGTATAGCTCAATTCTATATACATAAAGCTCTTAATATGTGTAGTTAATTTATTATATTATGAGAGAAGGTAGCATTTGAGGTAGACCTTCAGGGCAGAGAATGTGAGGTGGAGATAGGAAGAAGGTCGGGTGGGGGGATTCATTACAGATAATTACTTCCTTGTAATGTGTTGATTTAGATCTCCTTCCCAAGAACATGAGAGTCTTTTGCCTCAGTTGTGTTAGATCCTGAAACTCCTAACCTTAAGTTCTATTATCATCCCTGCTCTATTCTCATTCAACCAATGCTGAGAATAATCAAGGCACAACATATTAAGCAGAGGCTTGGGAGATGAGAATCCATTCTAAGAGATCTGCTAAGGTGAGAATAGAATTTCTTGCAGAGAATAGAAGAATATAGTGTTGGAGAGATAGGGTAGGACCATATTAAACATCAATATCCTCTGAGCAGTTTGTGCTGTATTTCCAAGCCAACATTTTAAGAAAGGGTGTCTGATTTATGGTCAGGTCATCCTTTAGCCATGTGGAGGATGGGTGGGAGCCAAGTTTTCAAAAGTGTTCAGTGGAGCCAAAAAGTTGATTGGAGGTGCTATAGGCATTCTTCAAGCACATAATTCCAATGCAGTTTTTAAAAGATAATTTAACATTTTCAAACAGATTAAAAGTCATGCACAGAATAAAAAATTTTGAATATTGGAGACCTCATGGTATTGAAAGGTGCTGCTGGCTTAACTCCTTTGTTGAATATGCTGAACTTGGGGTAAATCTCCCCTGGCTGCTTTTGCACATTTATTTGAGGCACTTATAAAAATATATTTGATTAGGGAGTTTACTGCTCCACATTGGTTTTGATTTTGTGCTCTTTGTTTATGTAGATGTTTGTGTTTTTAACCCATTTTGCCCTTTGAGAATATTCAAGTAAAAATACTGTTTCCAGATCCATGGTTTGAAATCACACATCTGGCAAAGGCAGGCACATCAGCTGGGTACAGGTTCTCACCACACTTTGTCAGTTGCACAGTAATAAATAAATGCTTAGTGCCTAGAATGGAGATAATATTATATTGTACTATTTTTTGCACTTACATTAAGTGCACTTACATTAAGCTCTATTTAATATTTGCCCATTTTATATTTTACAATCTCACTGGACATTTCAGTGGCCTCTTTTTTGTCTAATATTTATCAACAATATATGTATTTATGTTTTATTGGAGAGGTAACATAATTACCCTTGAAACCAGAAGTGAATTTTTAGCTAAAAATAAGTTTAAAACTAGCATTTAAAAATTGATGGCTATAATGAAAATCATTTGGCTGAAAATAATATGTAAGTTGTAGCACCAACTACTTTCACAACTAGTGGTAAATACCATGAAAACAGAATAGAACATAAGGGTAAGAGTTCATGGTTTTGATTTTTTTGTTGCTTGGGGGTTTGTTTGGACAACCTACTGTATTATATATAGTGCCCCAAGTTGTGATATGAATCACACTGCTTTGAGACCTAGGCATGAGGAGCCTCTGCCCTGGATCCCATGCTTTAGAGGGTTCTATTTTTTGTTCTTTGTAGCTACCCCCCTTTTCATAAAGCAAATGAGTTCATTAAATTAAAGAATAATTCCAACTGTTTTCCAGACCATGTTCTTGGTGTCCTGTATTCCAGAATTCTCTGCCCACAAGTCTACTTCCAAGGTCTACATGGAGTTCTTACCTGGGTCAATCCCCCTGAAACATCTATGCTGCTGGTTTGTATACCCCTAGGGCCGAGGAGTGGTGAACAGGTGTCTTTTTATTGATTGTTTCTCCAGCTTTGACTTGTGGTCAAGATGACCACTTACATGCATGAAAAGCACCTCAAGGTGTGAAATGAGGCCAGAGACAAGGAGAGAAGCTGATCAGACTGCAGACTGGGGGCCAATTGATATGATGCCACCATATACCACAGCAGGACTCTGTGGAGTCCAGAATCCTAAATTCAAATCTGGTCATCCACATCCTTATGGAGGTATATTTCTCAAGGTAGTGCCACGGAATCCTTGGGGTGTCCTTTCACCAGCTGGAAATCTCTGTAGCTGGTGGTGCCTTCTGCCTGAGTGTTGCTTGCACCCAATAAGCTCGTTCTACCTACTTTGCCTGGCAGGCTGCATTCACCTCACACTACCAGCTCAGATACAATACCTGCCAAGGGCGAGTGAGGCATGGAGTGGCAAGGGGTGTGTCGGTAAGCAAGCATGGGGTCCTGCCACTATGCACAGCCAGGCATACTGGCTGCTGCAGCAAGGCAGGCAGCTCCAGGTGCCAGCACAAGTGCCAGCTCTATGCCAGTCTGCAGCTGGACCAGATGTACCACACGTGGCTTCCACTATGGGCACCTGTGTTTGGACAAGGGGATCACAGTGGGATCTGGAAGCTTGGAGATGTCAGGAACCGCAGAGCCCCAAAGAGGGTGTCACAGCCCTGGCTTGGGGAGCCCCTAGGTCAGGGCTTCCCAAAGGCCCACAGCTCCTCTCTCCTTCCTGTCGCCCACTACCTGGCAAGAGGGGCTGGGGCGCATTTCAGTCCAGCCATTCAGTGGGTCCTGAGTTCTTGTCCCACCTCCAGGAAGAATGAGGTACATGACAACTGGAGGGTGAGCAAGGTGGAGAGGAGCTTCGTTGAGTGACAGAACAGCTCTCAGGAGACCCAAAGTGGGTAGCTCCTTTCTGCAGCAGGTCTTCCTGACGAGTGTCCTGCTCTCAGTGAAGAGAAGGCCTAGAGTGGGTAACACCTTTCCACAGGCAGGCTGTTCCAATGTCCGTTGGGGTCTAGCTGAGTCCAGGGTTTTTATGGTCTCAGAAGGGAGGAAGTGTGTGCTGATGGGTCCATGAGCAGCCATGGGTGGGCCTGAGAAAAGCACCATAAATTCTCACTCTGGGCCATAAACTCCATCCAGAACTGGCAGCCTGGCCTCCAGAGTTCAGGTCGTCCTTGGCTTAAAAGTGAGGTTTCACCAGGGACCCACCCCTTTCAGCCCAAGAACCTGTCTGCTTCCTGCCATCAACATGCCATCCACTATGCCCAGGCTGTTCATGTGGAGGAACACCTGCAGTCCATTGCCAAACCACCCTTCAGCCCTACTTCTGGCCTCCCTCCCTGAGCTCATCAGTGCCCATAGCTTCAGAGGGGGCCAAAGGAGAGTAGGGATGGGCTGTCATGTCAGCGCTGCCCCAAGTGTGCACATACCTGGCTAGATGGCAACAGTGCCTAGGTTCAACTTCAACTTTGCTCCAAAATCAAAGTGGGTGCCAGGAGCAGAGAGAGACCAGGGAGCAGGAGCAGGCACTTCCAAGCCTGCAGGGGTAGGGAGCTGCTTTCTGAGCCCCTGAGAGTGCAGGTATGCCCAGGTCTAGAGCTGCCGCTACCCAGCTGCAGCTGTGCTTGGGAGTACAGGGCTCCTGCCCCTTTAACTTGATAGGGGACAGGGCTCCTGCCTGTTCCTGGTCTCTACCAGCTCTACCACCCCTGCTGGAGCTGGTGTCCCTGCAGTGGCTGCTCCAGAAAGGCTACCACTATCAGTAAGACATAGAACATTTTCAATATGGTATGGGAGTCTTCATTTATATTCTTGTTCTAGGTCCTGCAAATATCAAAGGTTTTTCTGTATGAGATAAAATTCATATTATCCTTACAATAATCCTATAGGTGGACACAACTGTTTTCCGTACTTTAGAAGGGGGAATCAAGGCACAAGATAACTGCATAGCTATCTGTGGCCACACAGCAGTGAGCAAGGTTTTGAAGAAGGCTGGTATTGACATCCTAAGGTATCTTAACTACTGTACTGTGCTGCTTCCCAAAACACTGCACCAAAACTTCTCACAGAAAATTCCTGAACAACAAGAAAGCTGATGCCAGTAATTTATTGGATTCACCTTTCATGGTAATAAAAATTACCTAAGTCCATAATATATTTTATGCTGTAAAATTGATGTTTTTATAGCCCCTGATGTTATAATGTCACTTTGTAAGAAAACATTCAGCACACAAAAACAAGGCTCTTCTCTTTCATCATTTACTGAACAGCTTAATGTTTTCAACACACACACACACACACACACACACAAACAAAATTCAAATGTCTCAATAAAAATTTGTAGATCTATTCAAAGTAAATTGCATTGCAATGAAGTAGGCATTACTCTATACACAGATTTATGAAATCTACTTTTGACATTGTAATGAGTCTTTTGCATACATAAATTGCTAAAGAAAACATTGCCTAATAATTCTGTTTCAGAGAAGAATCAAACAATATGCAACATACTAGGTGCCTCTTTAAAGGAAAGAATTATGTGGAATCTTCATAATTTACCTCTATGAGAGCATAGGATTGCTGGTTTTTCTATTTTGATTGATTTTTTTAAAAACATAGCCATGCGATAGACCAAAGTGTGATTTTTTTTTTTTTTTTTTTTTTTGTAAATCACACAGTAATTTACAACAGAAGAAGAAAAACTTAGTTTTAACACAGTATCCAGTAGATTGGCAAAAGTGTAGTGATGCCCTACTCATGATGTGAATACACTGTGAGCAAGAAGCATACCCACACAGGTGTAACAACACTTTAAAAATGTATGTAAGTCTTGGAGATGAGCTAACTGTTAAGAAGATGACAGTGTCTTCAAAATAGTATCAGATAATTCCACATAAATTCTTGATTTAGTGGGTACAATTTTAAGTTTCAGATTTTTTAGTTACCTGTAATCATATTGGCAGTGAGTTCCAAAAATTTTCCTTTTTATGCTAATTATATAAATGTCTTTGGGTGAAGTACTGAATCAAGTATTTAAAATGAGTTGGGAGAATGCTACCTTTTAAAGACAAGAAGTAAATTATTTAGCCAACTACCTCTTAAGCAAAGTTGTGTCATTTTGAACACCTGAATGTGTTAAAGAGTTGAATGAATTTGACTTAGAGCTGCAGATAAGTGCCAGAAATGAAATTAAAACATCTGAACCTAACATTAAAACAAAATAAATGTGGCTGCTTTGAGACATTGAATGGATAGCTGATAAATATCCATGGATAATTGGTAAAGTTTTTAATATTTAAAAATATATACCATTGACTATTTCACGCTGCTACAAAATGCATTTGAAATTTATTTTCTGGCCAAGGAACCTATTCATCCACTCTCTCCAAATTAAATACTTGCTAGAGAAATGTTGGTACTTATTAACCTTGTAATATGAATTAGAAACAAACTTGACCTTCATATATTCTTTTACACTTATGAATCTATTTCATTGCATGATTTATCTGCATGATTCAGAATTTTCTTGATGCCCTGTAACTGAAGTAAGATTTAGAAAGCTGAGCTGACAGTTGTCACCCATAACGCTGATTAATATAGGAATGAGTCGATTATAAATTTAAACCTTTTGTGGCATTATGTTACTAAAATATCTCTTTTTTAAAAAAGTTTGTGGGTGTTGCATAGAGCTTTATTAAAATTATGGCTCAGCTGTTCAAATACTTGATGAGAAGACAGAAACCAGCAGACGACATGCAGGAGTTTGAGCAAGAGCTGCTGAGGGCCAGAACCAGGGTGCAGTGTGGGGAGGGACAAAAAAAGGAACCTGGGATTAAGAGTTTAACAGTCATCACGTAATTGTCCCTATCTAAAAAAGTGTGTCCAATGTAACTTTGTCCTAGCAGCAGCTGCTGATTTGTTTTGATTTGCCCAAAGAAGATTGGACAATCTCTAAAGAGAATTATGATGTTCATTCTAAGACCCGGTGCTGTATACAGTACATAAAAGTCCTTTCTTCCAGGCAGGCTGACCATTTGAACATGTGTAATTATAGAAAGAGAAAATAATCAGGCCCATTGATTCCACTTAGATGACTGAAAATTACCTGATCATGGGAGTATCCTCATGTCCTCATGTCTCTTTATTCTTAACTAACACACATTCATCTATTTTTTACTGGCAAGTGCCTCATAAAGCTAATATCCTATATTGCTTCATATAAAGGAAACCTTTTATTACCTCAATACATCCAGCAAGCAATTTATTCTTTAAAAAAAAAACTTTACTAGTGAATGAAATTTTAGTTTAATATGAAAAAAACACAAAAACAAATAAGACAAATAAAAAAACTTTCTTATCTATTCCTCTATTTTTTTTTCAGTTGTTTCCCAAAAGCAGAGTACTGTGTCTTTGTATTCAAAAAATGGGTCATGGTAAAAAAAAAAAAGAAAAAGAAAAAGAAAATGTGTAGTTCCTGGGAGATCATGACTACACACCAGTATCTTTAACTTAGTATCTTCCTCCTCCTCCCAGGTGCACTGATGAATGACACCTCACCCAAAACACCCATCCCCACTCCCCAGCAGCATAGCTGTGGGCTATGTTGATCTGTTCACTGAAGAAATTTTACTGCTGAAATTCTATTTGGTGGAACATTATCAATTGGCTTTTAATTTTAGAATAGTATTACAAATGAACTCAGTGATTACCTATCAAATTATTAATACTTTGCTGTTCTGCTCTTTAAGTCAGAAAAGAGGATATGAGATATTGAGCAAAGGGACTGCTCTGAAGGTTAAAAACCAAAACAACAGCAACAACAAAAACATTGTTAGTGTGGCCTTGTACCTTCCAATTACACCCATTGCCTATGTACAAAGATTTCCCCATTTGGCAGGCCACAAGTGCTGAAATAAATGAGTGTCTTAAGTATTCCACACTTTTGATAAGAAATAAAGATTATTTGTAATTTCACTGAAGGGACTGCTTTTTTTCTTTCACTGTGACTTCACAGAATGTGAAGTTGAACGTTGAAACAGTATCTTGATAATATTACTTTAAAATCTCACTTTGCCTGACTGTATCAAATAACCATTGGTGGCTGAAGAGAAATTTGAGCAAGCCGAATAACTAATGCTCTCAATCTTTACATAGTCTCTGTGAGATCAGATATAAATCATATGTACTTTTATTCTTATAAATAGGTTTATTGAACTCCTTACTGAGTGTATTTTTTTCTGACCTGGTAAGTGAGGTATTATCTGAGGCAAAACAGCATGGAGAGTGTTTATTTACCAGATGGGGAGGATAAAGAAACCAGGATCTCGTAACGGACTTGACATGAATGGTGTGTACTGTGCCCTTTCCTTTGGAGCTTCAGCAGCTACTAAATCCTGCTGTGCTTCCTATTGCTGGCTGACAAGAAACAGAAGCCTCTTCCCACAAGTGACTGGTGGCAGATGGATCAAGCCACTGAAACGCTATGCCCCAGACTTTAATCTGTCCAGCTGAACTGGGTCATTACAGAGTGTGCTTTCACACACTGCTGCTCTTAGGCTGCAATTTATGTGTAGTGTGGGCAATAGTTAGTTTAATTTAGCACATTTATTTTAAACACCTACTATATGCCTGGCAAGGTGCTGTGTGCTTTTCAAAGGTTAAAGAAAAAGACAGGGACACAATGTATTAGCTTGTTGTGTTTCATTTTTAAAGGGAGTAATGAACGTAAATCTAAGAAGACATGTAATTGAAATAAATCAACATACCTTGGTCTTCAATTTTCCTTTAGATTAGCAAACTCATTCATGAGTAATTAATGACCAGAGCACTTAGGGAAATGAACAGGATAAATATGAATAGGTATTTAGGGTAAGAGAATAATATATTTTAAAATCTCAAAAATTTGAATTGCACATATAGAATTTTAAGTAATGGCTATTATTATTTACTTTTTGGATTTAGATTTAGAATTACAGAGAACAATATAACAATTTTATATTGTTCTAATCTCCTAGCTACTTATTTATCTATCTATCCATCCATTTATCCTTTCATCCACCATATATCCATCCATCTGGTTATTTCTATTTATCTAAAGTTTTCTTTGGTGAAAACTGAGTTTCCTAATCATTTCTCATATAAACTACTATAATTTTTTCATTTATACCTAATAATTAAAATAATTGAGCTCTGGATCAGGCACATTGCCTAGGATTTTTATCCTGAGAAAGCTGGCTCCTGGGTAGTACTGCCTGAAAACGATGCTGGCAAAAGTATCCAAAATACCAAAGGAAAATCTTATTCTAGAGGTTTTATGAGCCCAGAAAGTCCTTCCTCTAAACGACTTGCCCACTTTTGCATGTGTCGCCATCTTTTCATTCTTAAACACTTTGAGAAACATAAACTGGAAAACACTATCTATTTTAGACTTATGCCTTAGCCCAAGTCAGGGAGAAAAAGTGGGGAAGACTTGTGGGCCTATTTTATAGATGTGAGTGTGTGAGAACATCTTGTGGCATCCAAGCTGGAATCAGCTGAAAGTATTTATTTGAAAAAACCCAATAGGTAGACTAATTTGGTGGGTGAGTTAAATAAAACTCAAATTATGTTTGCTATTTCACCATTTGCTATTCAAGTGTTCAGCAATAAAATAAATGGTCTGGCCTCTGTTTTAGACAATTCCATGAGTCTAAAGACTAGCAAGATGATTTTATCTGAGATTTAAGGCAAATTATATGTCAGTGACTTTTTTTAAGATAGGCTTTCACTTTAATTAACATATAAAATATGCCTCTTCAAACCCCCAATACATTAGCACAATGATTTTATTTCAAACCAGAATGGAGGTAGGCATATTTTGATTGAATTGTACATATTCTTTCCAAAAGAGTGCTTTAAAAACGTGAAAAATGCTTCCTTACTGAAAGAAGAGCACTTCTTTCAAACAGAAATGCAACACCAATCTGAATATGAAGTTTGGAAGGCAAGCTACATAACGTATTATTTCTCTGTTACAGAATTTACTGCTTTAAAATGTGTTAACAGTCATAAGCTGATTCGCAAAGTTTTTGTGGTAACACAGACCTAAGGAATTTTATTGCAATTTGAAATACCTGGGTTCAATTCCTTGACTTATAGACATTAAGAGCATTATTTGAATTTTTTGAAATCACAGAGTTTACCCAGAGTATCAGACTCAGTAGGTCTGGAGGAGCCTGGGAATCTACATAAGGGCCAGAGTTATAACTGGGAAACCTGCCAATCAAACCTTTGCCAGGGTGTAATATGTGTTTAGTGGATTTGTTTATGAACTGAAACATGATTGATTTAATGTGCAGTTCTAGTTTCCTAATGGTTTTGACTCTTCCATTTCATTCAAGTGTTAGTTTTGGTTAAAAAATACTCTCTAAAAGTAATTTCCACCTTCCCCACACTACCTACCTCTAGAAAGCTGCTTGTTCTTTTACATTGATGCAAATATCACCATTTTCAAGTGGCCATGCATCATTATTATAGCTAAATGTAATCCCTTTTTACACAGAAATTATTCTTCCACAGACTTGATTTTACTAATTTGCATTTTGGTGGGATATGTGTGTCTATTTGAGAAATGTGCCTTTGAAATTATTGTGGAGTCTATTGTAAAGATTTTCTTAATAACATTACTACCTGGCATTTTAAAATTACTGTACTAGGTATTTGCTATTATTATTATTATTTGCTATTATTATTATGTGTGGTTAGTTTTAATATTATGAATTCTGAAAATCAGTTCATCAGCTTTGTCTCTTCACATTGAATGAAAGTAGATTTGAAGGCAAGTTTGTGGTTGAACTTTAATAAGGAAGGGAACACCTTTAGGTTCGTCACTGGCCCAACTTTTTGTCTCTTCCATTGCATTGCTTGTCTCCCATTTAATTTATGTAATTTTTTGTCACTTAATGAATTGATGGAAGCTGCTTGATCTTCCTTCTGGAGAAGGGTAAAGTGCATAAAAATAAGTAAGTACACATGTTTTTCTTTATCCTACTAATCGAACTGCACACAAATATGAAGGAATTAAAGAACAGCTTAATTTTAGGACACAGCAAATTACAGAAAGTTGGCATTTAAACGGAAGAGTTTGAGAGGGGAAAATATGTATAGAAGACACAGTGGAGGTCACTGTGTGGTAGCAAACAATTTTATTCTCAATTTGCTTTGCTGTCATTTGAAGAAACGTACACATTTTTGTGCATCTGTACTTTGTGATCCTCCGTACCATTTTCAGTGAGGTAGATGTTCTTTTTGTGATGGAGGCAGGTGGGGTGAGGTTTCAGAATCACTGCATGGCCTTATAGTAAAACTAGCCTGATAATTTGGAAGCCCAGTGTCACATAATATCAAACAGCCCCTGGGAGTGTTCATTATTGCTTTTCCCGGGAAGTTTTTTTCTAAAAATTTTAAATTCCTTAAGTGGTGTTTTTAAACTGCTGTCTTATACTGAAATTTTTAACCATAAGAACAACAAAAAACAATCCCTCCCCCTTTTATAAATAGTACTGGATGACTAGAAATAGATTTCCACCCGTGAAATCTCTCAAAAGCTCAGAATGTTTTTGCAAACCACAAGAGCATTACTTCTCCACAAGAGCATTATGGCTGTGGTTTATAATGTCATCTGGATTTCTTGATTGATTTACAGTGTAGTTATCCAGCCATCTCAATTTACTAGCTTAAGCATTTTTTCTGGACTTAACTTACATGACTTGTCAAATCAAGGCTTCTCTTTAGTTCCCAATAATGCCAAATTGCTTGAATCCTGCAAATTCCACATTAGTGAAAGGTCTCTCAGCTCCCTCAAGATTTATGTCTCCAACTTTCATTGAGCAGAACTATTCAATCAAAAGACTTACGCTGTGTGAAAATTGGTGACAACCTGTTTTGGTTGGGAGGGCAAAGCTACCAGAGATGGCAAAGATCTATTGACTGAACACTAGAACTCCTTCCAAATTATACCAAGCCCCACTTGGAGGGGAATTCTGTGTCTGGAACTTAGGCAGTGAAATGTGAGCACCATATATAAATTTAATTGTCTCCTATTTAGCTCTATTGGTATTTTTTTCTCATGTGCTAATCCTATATTTTCTGGCCATTAGTAAGTAGAGAAACCAAATAAATCTGCCATTTTAAAATGTGTTACCATTATACAGTAATTACTAGTAATAGAAACAATTCCAGAACTGAAATCCTACTACACAAATAAGTAGGGTAAGAAAACTGTACAAAATAAACTATTAAAATAGTTACTGAGCATAATTGCTCAGTAAAATAATGATTTTAGAGTAAAAATGATAATTGGATAAAATTGTAACAGTATATTTTGACATTCATGGTAGGCATTTAGATAACAACTGTGTAAAACAAAAGGAATCTGGAGATATATTTTAAGAAATTCACTAAATATATCAAAATCTTTGTTATTAAGACATTTCACCTCTTATTTATCATGTTCTTACAAATGTTTTAATTTTACGTTAGTACTTTTGTGTAATCCATTTGGAGTTTGAATCCATTTGGGATTTGAATTCTCAGCACACTTGTGTTGCTGAGCAAGAGTGATAAATGTTTGGGTGTAGAATCTTAGTTTCGGAGTTCTGACTCAAAGAACAATTTAACCAAAGAGTAAAATTGGGAGTATAATATAGGAAATACTTTTGAACACTTACTTTCAGAAATTTTATGTAACTTGCGCCACCTTTCCCCAAGTTGCCGACTGAAGTGAAAATTTACATTTTCTTCATTTCTGATGATAGCAATTATGTCTGTGCTTTTGATGACTTCTCTTAATGTTCTTTATTTTAAGCAGTAGATGTTTCTTCATTTTTGTAATTTTTAGGAAAAGGATTGGGGAGGGCAAAACAGTGAATAAAATATGGATTTCAAAAGGCAGATATGTATCTTTTGAGATATTCAAATGCAAATAATCTTTCTGGTCTAAAATCTTAAGTTGTTTAACAGTTAAAAAAAAAAGTCAAATCTTTTTATGTCTTTCTTAATCAAATCTGAGATGTTGATATTTCACCGAGACACAGTTTTTAATGGAAGACATGTGCCTATGTTGATTGTAATTTTATATATTTACTAATATTTATGAAAATAGATACAGAAAAGGACTTTAACTTTGCAATTTCAAGAGACAAGACTGTTTGTATCAAATTATTTATATCATAACCACTTATGTAAATTCTGTTGACAAGCATGCATCAACTTTACAGATATACTGTTATTCTCAGAAGACTGCCTAGTGAAAAGTAAAAATTAAGATATAGAAAAAAAGAGAATACATATGGATCAGAAAGCCAATGTCTGTCCTTAGAGTTAGAGGAGTCTCCTTTTGGCTATAACCTTTGAGTATCCAATCTCAGCAGTTTATACCCAGGGGATACTTTCACAGACTTTGTGTCACTGAATCTGATCATAGCCCACTTGCTGACTGTTAAACATCTTATGCTGGGAATGAGATCTTATTATTCTTCACACTCTTACTTTTCTATCATATCTGTACCTTGCATCTTTTCTTAAATTTCTGGACATAAGAAGGGCCTCATTAATACATGGCTCTGTAGATCTCATTGGCTTCATTATACATGTCATTTAGCATTTCTTTTCTAATGGGTGAGAAAACCCATAAGGAAGCAGGATCAGCATTTCGTTTGGTTAAATGTCTTCACAATGTCAATACCAATAAATATCTGTTGAAATCTAGGGCTGGATAGAATCTAGTATTGTAAATTCTAGGCATGAGCCTTGGGCCAGTATCTTAACCTCTCTAAGCTTCAGCTTCCTTGTCTTGCTACATAGGCATAATGCTGACCTCATATATTGCTATATTAAATAAGACAAAAGTTCTAACAATATCTGCCACATAGAAATTTCTCAATGGTTGTCTTCCCTACTTCCACAGCCAGCCAGATACATGACATTTATGACTATTACCATATTTTGTGCTTGATATTAGAAGTTTAGTAATTTCTGCTTTGTGTGTTTGTATTTTATTTATTTATGAATACAATTTTTGAAGGTAGAAGTTTATATTTCTTTGTGCTTACCATGTCATATTAACTGACTGTTGAGTAGTGTTGGGTGCATGGTAAATGTTGAACACAGCTGCTTACTGATTGGTTGACATAAGCCAAGACTTCTTAAAACTAATACTTTTGATATAAAACTGTGCCTGGATGTGTGCTCATTACCATGGGTAATTAAGAGTTGCTCATGAAAATCACATCTCTAATAGTAACTACATTGGTGTAGAGAGGATAAAAGTTGTGACTACAGAGGAAGAAATAACTAAGTAGTTGTTAAACTGGAAAATGTTTTAAGCTGCATTATTGCATATCCTCTAAGCAAGTTAGAAATATTGCCATTTCCAGTAATGGGCTTTCCTCTGCTTGTGTGGGTAATTATGTCACACAGAATTGGAGATGCTGTCAGGGATGTTGGGATGAAATGGTCACTGGGGATTTATCTAACAGGAATTATCTAGAGGAAATTTAAAATTTTCTAATTCACTGAAACAATCATATCAGTTACACATATTTTTCTCTTGGTTTTATACCATAGGGTTTTAAAGATGACAACTTCTAATCCATATACTAAAGCATGCAATTTATGATTTTCCAAATGTATTGAGAATATTTATTTATTTTGTAATGGTATTTATTTCTTAACAAGCTCTCTGCCTCACAATCGAAGTCCTATTATAAATAACCCATAAGTTGTTTTCACATAGAATATAACTTAAACATCATTTTATTTACTCAGCAATAAGTCTTTAATATTTTCTCTTCACAGGCTAGAAATATAGTGTATATATGTCTTAACAAAGACAAGAAAGGTAAATTCATAATACAATACAGACACTAATAATACAAAAATTCATAGACCACCTTTTTTGGTAAATTGTCCTTATGTCTGCCAATAATATTATTAAAGGTTAATGTAAACTCTAGGGTGAGATGTTAGGCTTACCTATGACAGATTGGAAAGAGGATTCTGGAACGTTTCAAAGGTAAAAGAAAATAGGGCTTGACAGATTAAAGAGCTCTGAGCTGTGCTCACCTTCCTCAAACTGCCCTTTATCAGATGGATTAATGCGTTCTTACCATTGAAAAAGACAGGCTGCTACCCATGACAATAACCAAAAAGACTGCTGACTATGACCTGGCATTAGTAGAAGAAGAACGGGAAATGTTTATTTCCCCGTCACTATACTGAAAGAAATAGACAGCTTGAGGCCTGTGGCTTATCTTAAAATAGCTTCTTTAACACAAAGAAACAAGTTGGAAAATAACAATACAGGAAATGTAAAGGCTACATGCCTAAAACTTGAGGCATCTGTCCAAAGAGCATATTTACTTGGTAAATTCAAGTTACTCTGCAATTTAGACTTATTTTTAATATGAATGGAGTAGGTCAGACTCCTTTCTGGTTTAGTAAAACTTGAAAAAGGCTTTCTGTTTGATTATCTTCTTAATTTATCGATTAGAATATTTTAAAACTCCTTACATGAACATTACTAGGGTATACATTTCATAAAATTAAATGCATGTATTTTAAGTGTACGGCTTCCTGAGTTTTCAAAACACATATATCCCTATATAAACAATATCCTGGTAAATATATAGCGCAAGTCCATCATCCCCTCAAATTATCTTATGCCTTTTTGAACTCAATCTCACTCCTTTATCCCTGGCCGCAGGTAAATACTGATCAGCTTGGTTTCACTAAATTATTAAATTTGCCTCTTCTAGATTTCACATAAATAAAAGTATCCAATGTGTTCTCTTTTGTGTCTGACTTGTTTTACTCAGTATTTCTAACATTATCCATGTTGTGTAATTAGTAGTTTGTTTCATTTGGATTGCTGAGCATTAATCCCGTTGTGTGAGGGTTGCACAACTTGTTTACAGATTCACTCTGGTACACACTGGTTGTCTCCAGCTTCTTACTATTATGAATAAAACTGCTGTAAGTGTACACATCCTTTTGTGGACATATCTTTTTATTTTTTAGGGTAAATCACTAGGAGAGGATTTGCTGGGTCACACAATCTGTAAATTTTTAATTACACAAGAAACTAACAGATTGTTTTGCAGAATAGTTATATCACTTTACTTTCTCAACAGTCATATATATATATGTATATAAGAGTTCAAATTGTTCCACATCTGCGCCAACACTTGGTATATCCAGCCTTTTACATTTTAGCCATTTTACTAGGTGTGCAATGGTAACTCACAGTGGTTTAAATTTACATTTTTCTCTCATAAATAATGATGTTGAGTATTTTTTCATATGCTTTATTGGTATATATTCTTTGGTAAAGTGTCTGTTCAACTGTTTAGCCCTTTGTAATTATTTGAATTATTATTTTAACACATTGTGTATTAGTGCATTTTCATACTGCTAATAAAGATATACCCAAGACTGGGTAATTTTTTTAAAAAAAAAAGGTTTAATGGACTTACAGTTCCATGTGGCTGGACAGGCTTCACGGTCATGGGAGAAGGTGAAAGACACTTCTTTTTTTTCTTTTTTTTTTGTTTTTTTTTTTGAGATGAGGTCTCACCCTTGTCCCCAGGCTGGAGTGCAATGGCACGATCTTGGCTCACTGCAACCTCTGCTTCCCAGGTTCAAGTGATTCTCCTGCCTCAGCCTCCCAAGTAGCTGGGATTACAGGTGCCTGCCACCACACCCAGCTAATTTTTGTATTTTTAGTAGAGATGGGGTTTCACCATGTTGGCCAGGCTGGTCTCAAACTCCTGACTTCAGGTGATCCTCACCTTGGCCTCCCAAAGTGCTGGGATTATAGGCGTGAGCCACCATGCCCAGCCTGAAAGACACTTCTTATATGGCTGCAGACAAGAAAGAAATGAGAGCCAAGTGAAAGGGGAAACCCGGTGTGAAATCATCAGATCTCGTGAAACTTATTCACTATCACAAGAACAGTATGGGGAAATTGCACCCATGATTCAATTAACTCCCACGGGGACCCTTCCACAACACGTGGGAATTATGGGAGCTACGATTCAAGATGAGATTTGGGTGAGGACACAGCCAAACCATAACACATTGTAAAATTGTGTTGTGAATAATTTATTTCAATTTATAACTATTCATTTTTTGATGATGCCTTTCAAAGAGCAGGCTATTACATTTTAATAAAAATTTAATTTATCCAATTTTAATGATTAGTGCTTTTGGTTTCCTATTTAGAAATATTTGCCCACTCCAAGGTCACAAAGACTGCCTGCTATGTTTACTCCTAGAAGTTTATAATTTTAGCCCCTACGTTTACATTCAGGATAGATTTCAAGTTAACATTTTTATATGATGTGATGTAGAATTGAGTTTTATTATTTTCTGTCTATGGATATCCAATTGTTCTGGTATTATTTTTTGAAAAGATTATCCTTTGAATTTAGAGCTATGACACCTTTGTAAGAGAATGACCATATATTTATAGTCAATTTTTGAACTTTCTCTTCTATTTCATCAATTTAATGCAATTTTGACACTGTCTTAATTACTGTAACTTTATGTTATGCCTTGAAGTAAGATAGTGAAATTTCTCTATTTTTTAAATTGTCCCAGTTGTTCTTGGTCTTTTGCATTTCCATATAAATCTTAAAACCATTTTATCAATTCAAAACAACCTGATAGTATTTTGACAGGGCAACATGTTAAATTTGTGAAGACATTAGAGTTTCAAATATTTCGTTTCTTAATATTTAACCAAGATACATTGCTCTCTTTATTTTCTTAATTTAACCTATTAATTGTAATAGGATTTTGAAGATTCTTAGGAAGTTCAACATATACAATCATATTATCTATTAATAAAAGCAATTTTATTTTAAAAATTCAAATCTGTATCTTCTTATCCATATTTTAATTAACTTTTCTTGCATTATTTCATTGGTCAGGAGCTCTAGTATAATGTTGAACAACGATGATGGAGGTAGAAAGTCTTGCCTTTTTCCAACTCTTAATGGAGAAGTGTTAATTCTTGTACCATTAATTACATGGTTTTTTTTTTTTTTGCAGATTTCATTATCAAATTTAGAGAGTTTCCTATTATTCCTGCTTTGTTGAAAGTTTTTATTATGAATGGATATTGCATTTCTTGGTTAGTCTGCTAATATGGTGAATTACATTGATTGATTTTTTTTAATGACAAACCATCCTTGCATTTCTGGGATAAACTTTACCTTTTTTTTCTATATGATGTTGGAGTCAGTTGCCAATCTTTTGTTAAGGATGTTTGCAATTCCATTCATGAGGAATCTTTGTAATTTTGTTTCCTAATGTCTTAGTACATTTGTGATTACATTCATGAGGAAAATTTGTAATTTTGTTTCCTAATGTCTTTTCTGGATTTGGTTTCAAAACAATGCCAACTTTATAAAATGAGTTTGGAAGCATTCAGTACTCCTATATATTCTGAAAGGGTTTGTATAAAATGCACATTCTTCATATTATATGTTTCATAGAATTTCCAATAAAGCCAATGGGGCCTGCAATTTTCTATAAAGGGAGATTTATAATAGCAAATTTTATTCCTTTTGTATATATGAGGCTATTCAGATCTTTAAATATATTGTATTCTTGTGTCAGTGTAGAAATTAGTGTCTCTCAAAGAATTTGTCCACTTCAAGTTGGATTTATTGGCAAAAAGTTATTATATTCCCTTATTATCTTTTTACTACATCTAGCATCTGTGGTGATAAACTTTTTTCTAATACCTGATATTGGTAATTTAGGTTCCTCTCTCTTTTTAAATTCTTTGACATTCTAGATAAAGATTCAGAACTCTTTCTAATTTTGTTGTTCATTTTTTAATTTACACACTTATGCTTTGTTATTTCCTTTTTCTTACTGACTTTGGGTTAATATATTCATTTTTTTCAGTTTCTTAAGTTTGAAGCTTAGAAAATTTTATTTATTTTTTTTTGAACATGTGCATTTAAATTTATAAAATTTATTCCGGTACTACTTTGGCTACATGTCCTGAATTTTGATATCCTTTTTTTCCATTAGAAATTATACAAACAAATGGAAGAACATTCCATGCTCATGGGAAGGAAGAATCAATATTGTGAAAATGGCCATACTGCCCAAGGTAATTTATAGATTCAATGCCATCCCCAACAAGCTACTAATGACTTTCTTCACAGAATTGGAAAAAACTACTTTAAAGTTCATATGGAACCAAAAAAGAGTCTGCATTGCCAAGTCAATCCTAAGCCAAAAGAACAAGGCTGGAGGCATCATGCTATCTGACTTCAAACTATACTACAAGGCTACAGTAACCAAAACAGCATGGTACTGGTACCAAAACAGAGATATAGACCAATGGAACAGAACAGAGCCCTCAGAAATAATGCTACATATCTACAACCATCTGATCTTTGACAAACCTGACAAAAACAAGAAATGGGGAAAAGATTCCCTAATTAATAAATGGTGCTATGAAAACTGGCTAGCCATATGGAAAAAGCTGAAACTGGATCCTTTCCTTACACCTTATACAAAAATTAATTCGAGATGGATTAAAGACTTAAATGTTAGACCTAAAACCATAAAAACCCTAGAAGAAAACCTAGGCAATACCATTCAGGACACAGGCATGGGCAAGGGCTTCATGTCTAAAACACCAAAAGCAATGGCAACAAAAGCCAAAATTGACAAATGGGATCTCATTAAACTAAAGAGCTTCTGCACAGCAAAAGAAACTACCATCAGAGTGAACAGGCAACCTACAGAACGGGAGAAAGTTTTTGCAATCTACTCATCTGACAAAGGGCTAATATCCAGAATCTACAATGAACTCAAACAAATTTACAAGATAATAACAAACAACCCCATCAAAAAGTGGGTGAAGGATATGAACAGACATTTCTCAAAAGAAGACATTTATGCAGCCAAAAAACACATGAAAAAATGCTCATCATCACTGGCTATCAGAGAAATGCAAATCAAAACCACAATGAGATACCATCTCACACCAGGTAGAATGGCAATCATTACAAAGTCAGGCAACAACAGGTGCTGGAGAGGATGTGGAGAAATAGGAACACTTTTACACTGTTGGTGGGACTGTAAACTAGTTCAACCACTGTGGAAGATGGTGTGGTGATTCCTCAGGTATCTAGAACTAGAAATACCATTTGACCCAGCCATCCCATTACTGGCTATATACCCAAAGGATTATAAATCATGCTGCTATAAAGACACATGCACACGTATGTTTATTGCGACACTATTCACAATAGCAAAGACTTGGAACCAAGCCAAATGTCCAACAATGATAGACTGGATTAAGAAAATGTGGCACATATACACCATGGAATACTATGCAGCCATAAAAATGATGAGTTCATGTCCTTTGTAGGGACATGGGTAAAGCTGGAAACCATCATTCTCAGCAAACTATCGCAAGGACAAAAAACCAAACACCGCATGTTCTCACTCATAGGTGGGAACTGAACAATGAGAACACATGGACACAGGAAGGGGAACATCACACACTGGGGACTGTTGTGGGGTGGGGGAAGGGGGGAGGGATAGCATTAGGAGATATATCTAATGTTAAATGACGAGTTAATGGGTGCAGCACACCAACATGGCACATGTATACATATGTAACTAACCTGCACGTTGTGCACATGTACCCTAAAAGTTAAAGAAAAAAAAAGAAATTCTTTCTATATAGTTCAGTAGAAAGAACTGTATCATGAGAGCTTAACTTGAAAAGGTAAGTATGCTCCTGTGACATTGTGAATCTTAGCTGAAGTGGTGATTAATATAGTTACTTTTCTAGCATAAAAAAAGAAACTAATCAAAATATTTCCCAATTGTCTTTTGATTTCTTTAGTTAACCCACAGGTTATTTAAAGGTATGTTGTTTAATTTTGAAATATTTTGGGGTTTCCTGATTTTAATTGATTTATGAATATATTGCATTATAGTAAGAACATATTCTGTGTGTTTTCAAATTTTGAATTTATTGATACTTCTAAATATATGTTTTACCAGATCGTTTATATTGGTCTATATTTCATGTGCACTTGTAAAAAGCATCTTTTTTCTTCTCACATATAAGTGGGAGCTAAACCTTGGGCACACATGGACATACACATGGGAACAATAGATACTGCAGACTACTAGAGTGAACAGGGAGGGAGGGGGTTGTGGGTTGAAAACCTACCTACTGGATACCATGCTCACTACCTGGGTGCAATACATTCATAGAAATCCTGCACGTGTACCCTCTGTATCTAAAATAAATCTTGAAATTAAGAAATAAAGAGTATGTTTTTCACCGCGGGTGTGTGTAGTGTTGTATAAATGCTAATTAGGCCAATTTGCTAATAGCATTATTCAACGGTCTTACTATTTTTTGTGCCTCCTTATTTTCCTACTTCCTGAGATAAGTGTTGAAATACCCAACTATAATTGTGGATATGTCTAAATCCCCTTTTAATTTTTCACCTCTAGAAGTTTCATTATGTGTTTTTAAAATATCTTTTAAAAATTAACTCTTCACTATATTCGAGTTTTTGTTAAAATCTTTAGGTACATGTAAAATATCTATTTGAAAGTCTTGGTTTACTAATTCCATTATTTCTAATACTTCTGGATCTGTTTCTATTTACTGATATTTCCACTGTTTATATGAAAGATTTTCTTGCTTTTACACATGCCTAGTCATATTTGATTAGTTCTTTACATTATGACTGCAAAAAGGAAGATAGGAGTATGGTTACTTCTGGATGGATGGATTTGTGATTAGAAAAGGTCACATATTGGGGTCAGAGTGCTGGAATTTTTCTACATGTTATATGGGTGGGATCACATAAGTGTTCAATGTTTTTAAAGTATACATACAGATTTATGCGGCACTCATATGTACAACATATCTCACAATTTTAAAATATTTTATGCACATATACATAAATGCCTATAATGTTCAAATCACTAGAAAATCGTGTTTTTGACTTTGGCTCCTGTTCCTGAGTGGTGACACTACTGACGGAATAGCTGGTCTTCACAGTCCTAGCAGAGTCACATGATGTCAATTTTGATGCTGAGGTAAAACACAGTCTAAAAAAAGCCCTAGAGTTTGGAACCATTTGCATTTCCTTTCAAGTATTTTAATATAGTATTATCATTCAAAGTTTCCCCCTCAGAACAAAGAAATTCACAGGGCTGGCACCACCCTCAGAAGGACCTGGTGCTTGGTAACACTCTGTGGTTACTGTCTTGAAATGCTTAATTCCTTTGTCTTTGAATTTGTGTTTTATAATTGAATCCTGGTGGGACAATGGAGTATGCACCAGTGCCTCAGAGTCTCTGCTCCCATTTGTTGTCCCCAGACATATCTTTGGCATACTGATTTCAATTCCTTTGGGTGTACACCAAGTAGTGGGATTGCTGGATCATATGGCAATTCTATTTTTTGTGTTTTCAAGAAGCTCCATACTGTTTTCCAAAATGGCTGTACTAAATTACAATACTGCCAACAGTGTATGGAGTTCATCTTTTCTCTATATCTTCACCAACACTTATCTTTCATCTTTTTGTTAATAGCCAATCTGACAAATATGAAATAATATCTCATTGTGGTTTTAATTTACATTTCTCTGCTGATTACAGATGTTGACCTTTTTTTCATCTCTCTGTTAACAATTTGTATGTCTTCCCTTGAGAAATGTCTATTCGAATCCTTGGTCTATTTTTAATAGTTATTTATTTTTTGTTATTGAGGAAATCATTTTCTTTTATTAATCTTATTTGATGGATGGCTTGCAAATATTTTCTCTCAATCTGTGGATGGTATCTTCACTCTTGATTGTTTCCTCTACTGCACACAAGCATTTCAGTTTGAAGCAATCCCATCTGTCTATTTTTGCCTTCATTGCCTGTGCTTTGGGGGTCATAGTCAAGAAATCACTGCCCAGATCATGAAGTTTTGTCCTATGTTTTCTTCTAGCAGTTTTATAATCTCAGGGATTACATTTAAGTCTTTAATCCATTTTGAGCTGATTCTTCTATAAAGAGTGAGATAAGGGCCCATTTTATTAATCTGTATGTGGAGATCCAATTTTCCCAGTGCTATTTATTGAATAAAATGTCCTATCTTCATTATGTGTTCCTGGTATCTTTGTAGAAAATTAATTGGCTATAGAAGAAATATCCGATTAATTAAGTATAGATAAAATAGGTTTATTTCTCGGTTCTCTATGCTATTCCATTGGTTTTCATGTCTATTTTTATGCCATTATTATGCTGTTTTGATTTCTATAGCTTTGTAATATATTTTGAACTTCAGTCATGTGATGCCTCTAGCTTTGTTCATTTTGGTTAATATTGCTTTGGCTATTCAGTGTCTTTTGTGGCTGCATACAAATTTTGGAAATTTTTTTTTCTGTTTCTGTGAAGAAGAACAACATTGACATTTTGATAGGGATTTACTTGAATGTGTAGATTTCTGTGGGTAGTATGGAGATTTTAACAATACTAATTCTTCCAATCCATGAACATGAGATATATTTACATTTTTTGTGTGACCTTTAATTTCTTTAGTCAATGTTTTATAGTTTTCAACATACATATCTTTCACTTCTTTGGTTAAGTCTACTCCTAAGTATTTTACTTTTTTTGATACTGTTGTAAACATTCTTGTTTTCTAAATTTCTTCTTCAGATAGTTTGTTGTCTGTGTATAGAAATGCTACTGATTTTTTTAAGCTGATTTTATATCCTGAAACTTTACTGAATCCATTCATCAGATCTAAAGTTTGTTGATGAATCTTTAGGATTTTCTATATGTAAGATCACATCATCAACAAACAGAGACAAGTCCACTTCATTCTTTCCTATTTGGATGCCTATTGTTTCTTTCTCTTGCATTATTGGTTTGGCTAAGTCTTCTAGCACTATGTTGAACAGAAGTGGTAGGAGTGGGCATTCTTGTCTTGTTTCTGATCTTAGAGGAAAAGTCTTTAAATTTTCATGTTGAATGTGACATTAGCTGTGAGCTTATCATATATGGCATATATGGCCTTTATTGTGTTGAAAAACATTCTTTTTTTTTTCAAGACATGGGGTCTTACTCTGTCACTCAGGCCAGCTGAAGAAGATTTCCTTCTGTACCAAATTTGTTTAACATTTTTATTATGGAAAGTTGAATTTTTTCAAATGCTTTTTCTGCATCTATTGAGGTGATCAAATAAAAATGTTTTGTCCTTCACTCAGTTAATATGGTGAATCACATATTAATTTGCATATTGTTGAGCCAATCTTGTATTCTAGCGATAAATCCCATTTGATCATAGTGAATCATAGTGAATATGATTTACTACTATTTAGGAGAGGATTTTTGCCTCTTGCATTTCTGGTTATTTTATACTTACATTCATCAGTGATACTGGCCTACTGTTTTCTTGTAGTGTCTTTATTTGGCTCTGGTATCATGGTAATGCTGGCCTTGTAAAATAAGTTTGGAAATATTCCCTCCTATTGAATTTTTTGGAAGACTTTGAGAAGAATTGGTATGCTCTTTAAGTGTTAGATAGAATGCACCTGTGTAGCCATCTGGTCCTAGGCATTTCTTTGATGGAAGGCTTTTAATTGCTGATTCAATCTCCTTACTTATTATTGGTGTATTGAGATTTCCAATTTATTTATGATTTAGTGTTGGTAGTTTATATGCTATTAGAAATTTATCAATTTCTTCTTTATATATTTAGATGCTGCAATGCTGGATTCATATATATATTTACAACGGTCATATCCTCTTGATGAATTGGCTCCTTTATCACTATATAATGTGTTTTGTCTCTTTTTACAGTTTTTGACATGAAGTCTATTTTGTCTGAAATAACTATAGCTATGTCTGCTTTCTTGGTTTCTGTTTACATGGAATATCTTTTCTATCCTCTCACTTTCAGTTTATGAGTGTACTTTAAGGTGAAGTAAATCTCTTGTCAGCAACATATAGTTATGTCTTTTTATTCATTCATTTACTTGATGCCTTTTAATTCTGAATTTAATCCATTTACATTAAATAAGTATTGATGGGTTGTATTAGTCTGTTTTCATGCTGCTAATAAAACATACCTGAGACCGGGTAATTTATACAGGAAAGAGGTTTAATGGACTCACAGTTCCACATGCCTGGGGAGGCCTCACAGTCATGGTAGATGGCAAGGAGGAGCAAGACACATCTTACATGGATGGTAGCAGGCAAAAAGAGAGCTTGTGCAGGGAGACTCCCCCTTATAAAATCATCATATCTCATGTGACTTACTATCACAACAGCACAGGAAAGACCTGCTCCCATGATTCAATTACCCTCCACTGGGTCCCTCCCACAACATGAGGGAATTGTGGGAGCCACAAGTCAAGATAAGATTTTGGTGGGGACACAGCTAAACCATATCATTCTGTCACTGGCATATCTCATGTCCCATATCTCATATCCTAACATTTCAAAACCAATCATGCCTTCCCAACAGTCCCCCAAAGTCTTAACTCATTTCAGCATTAACTCAGAAGTCCCCAGTCCAATGTCTCATCTGAGACAAGGCAAGTCTCTTCCACTTATGAGCCTGTAAAATCAAAAGCAAGTTAATTACTTCCTAGATACAATGCGATACAGGCACTGGGTAAATACAGCCATTTCAAATGGGATAAATGGGCCAAAACAAAAAGGATACAGGCCACATGCAAGTTGGAAATTCAGTTGGGCAGTAAATCTTAAAGCTCCAAAATGATGTCCTTTGACTGCATGCCTCACATCCAGGTCACGCTGATGCAAGAGGTGGGTTACCATGGTCCTGAGCAGCTTTGTCCAAGTGTCTTTGCAGGTACAACTTCCCTCCTGGCGGCTTTCATGGGCTGGTGTTGAGTGTCTACAGCTTTTCCAGGTTCGTGGTGCAAGTTGTCAGTGGATCTACCATTCTGGGGTCTGGAGGAAAGTGGCCCTCTTCTCACAGCTTCACTAGGCAGTGCCCCAGGAGGGGCTCTGTGTGGGAGTTTCAACCCCAATTTTTTTTTCCTCCTCACTGCCCTAGCAGAGGTTCTCCCTAAGGGCCCTGCCCCTCTAGCAAACTTCTGCCTGGGCATCCAGGCATTTCTATACACACTCTGAAATCTCGGTGTTTTTCAAACTTCAATTCTTGACTTCTGTGCATTTGCAGGCTCAAAAACACATGGAAGCTGCCAAGGCTTGGGGCTTGCACCCTCTGAAGCCATGGCCTGAGCTCTACATTGGCCCCTTTCAGCCAGGGCAAGAGCAGCTGGGATGCAGGGCACCAAGTCCCTAGGGTGCACACAGCACAGGGACTCTCTGAGCCTGGCCCATGAAACCATTTTCCCTCCAAGACCTCCAGGCCTATGATGGGAGAGGCTGCCTTGAAGACCTCTGACATGCCCTGGAGACATTTTCCCCATTGTCTTGGGGAAAAACATTCAGCTCCTTGGTTGCTTATGCAAATTTCAGCAGCTGGCTTGAATTTCTCCTTAGAAAATGGGATTTTCTTTTCTATCACATTGTCAGGCTGCAAATTTTCCAAATTTTTATGCTCTGCTTCCCTTATAAAACTGAATGCCTTAACAGCACCCAAGTCACATCTTGAATGTTTTGCTGCTTAGAAATTCCTTTCACCAGATACCCTAAATCATCTCCCTCAAATTTAAAGTTCCACAAATCTCCAGTGCAGGGGCAAAATGCCACCAGTCTCTTTACTAAAACATAACAAGAGTCACCTTTGCTGCACTTTCCAACAAGTTTCTAATTTCCATCAGAGACCACCACGGCCTGGACTTTATTGTCCATATCACTATCAGCATTTTGGGCAGAGCCATTCGACAAGTCTTTAGGACCAAACTTTCCCACATATTCCTGTCTTCTTCTGAGCCCTCTAAACTGTTCCAACCCCTGCCTGTTACCCAGTTCCAAAGTCACTTCCACATTTTCAGTTATGTTTACAGCAGCACCCCCCTCACTCTACTGGTACCAATTTACTGTATTAGTCCATTTTCATGCTGCTAATAAAGCATACCAAGACTGGGTAATTTATACAAGAAAGAGGTTCAATGGACTCACAGTTCCACATGGTTGGGGAGGCCTCACAATCAGGGCAGAAGGCAAGGAGGAGCAAGTCACATCTTACATGGATGGTAGCAGGCAAAAAAGAGCTTGTGCCGGGAAACTCCCTCTTATAAAACCATCAAATCTTGTGCAATTTAATCACAATCATGAGAACAGCACAGGAAAGACCTGCCCCCATAATTCGATTACCCACCACTGGGTTCCTCACACGACATGTAGGAATCGTGGGAACTAAAATCATAGGTCATATGGTTTGGCCATATCCCCACCCAAATCTCACCTTGAGTTATAATAATCCCCAAACGTCAAGGACAGAGCCTGGTGGAGATAATGGAATCTTGAGGGCAGTTTTCCCCATACTGTTCTCAGGGTAGTGAATAAATCTCATGAAATCTGATGGTTTTATGAATGAGAGTTCCCCTGAACAAGCTCTCTTGCCTGTACCATGTAGACGTGACTTTGCTCCTCATTCACCTTCTGCCATGATTGTGAGGTCTCCCCAGCCATGCGGAACTGTGAGTCAATTAAGCCTCTTTCCCTTATAAATTACCCAGTCTCAGGTATGTCTTTATCAGCAGTGTGAAACTGGACTAATACAGTAAAATGGTACCAGTAGAGTGGGGCACTACTGTAAAGATAACCAAAAATGTGAAAGCAACTTCGAAACTGGGTAACAGGCAGGGATGGAACAGTTTGGAGGGCTCAGAAGAAGAAAGGAAGATGTGGGGAAGTTTGGAACTTCCTAGAGACTTCTTGAATGGTTTTGACCAAAATGCTGATAGTGATACAGACAATAAAGTCCAGGCTGAGATGGTCTCAGATGGAGATAAGAAACTTGTTGGGAACTGGAGCAAAGGTGACTCTTGCTATGTTTCAGCAAAGACACTGGCAGTATGTTGCCCTTACCTTAGAAATTTTTGGAACTTTGAACTTGAGAGAGATGATTTAGGACATCTGGCAGAAGACATTTTTAAGCAGCAAAGGGTTCAAGAAGTGTCTTGGGTGCTGTTAAAAGCATTCAGTTTTATGCAGTCACAAAAATATGGTTTGGAATTGGAACTTATGTTTAAAAGGGAAGCAGAGCATAAAAGTTTGGAAAATTTGCAACCTGATGATGTGATAAAAAGGAAAAACCTATTTTCTGAAGAGAAATTCAAGCCAGCTGCAGAAATTTGCATAAGTAACAAGGAGCCAAATATTAATCATCAAAACAGTGAGAAAAATGTCTCCAGGGCATGTCAGAGGTCTTCATGGTCAGCCCTTCTATCACATGCCTGGAGGCCTAGGAGGGAAAATGATTTTGTAGGTCAGAACCAGTGCCTTGCTCCTTTGTGCAGTCTTGGACTTCATGACCTGCATCCCAGCTGTGGTTAAACGGGCCAACGTAGAGCTCAGGCTATTGCTTCAGAGGTTGCAAGCCCCAAGGCTATGTGGCTTCCACATGGTGTTATATCTGTGGGTGCACAGAATTCAAGAGTTGAAGCTTGGGAACCTCCACCTAGATTTCAGAGGATGTATGGAAATGCCTGGATGTCCAGGCAGAAGTCTGCTGCAGAGGCGGAGCCCTCATGGAGAACATCTGCTGGGGCAGTGCAAAAGAGAATTGTGGAGTTGAAGCCCTCACACAGAGTCCCCACTGGGGCACTGCCTTGTGGAGCTGTGAGAAGAGGGCCACTGTCCTCCAGACCCCAGAATGGTAGATACACTGACAGCTTGCACCGTCCACCTGGAAAAGCTGCAGACACTCAGTGCCAGTCCATGAAAGCAGCCAGGAGGGAGGCTGTACTCTGCAAAGCCACAGGGTCAGAGCTTTCCAAGGCCATGGGAGCCCATCAGTTGCATCACCATGACCTGGATATGAGACATGCAGTCAAAGGTGATCATTTTGGAACTTTAAGATCTGAGTGCCCTGTTGGATTTCAGACATGCACAGGGCTTGTATCCCCCTTCATTTTGGCCAATTTCTCCCATTTGGAACAGGTGTATTTACCCAGTGCCTGTACCTTCATTGTATCTTGGAAATAACTAACTGCCTTTTGATTTTACAGGCTCATAGGCAGAAGGGACTTGCCTTGTCTCAGATAAGACTTTGAATGGTGGACTTTGAGTTAATGCTAAAATGAGTTAAGACTATGGGGGACTGTTGGGAAGACATAATTAGTTTTGAAATGTGAGGACTTGAGATTTGGGAGGGGCCAGCATGGAATGATATGGTTTGGCTGTCCCCCATCCAAATCTCACCTTGAATAGTAATAATCCCCACATCTCAAGGGTGGGACCAGGTGGAGATAATTGAATCATAGGGGCAGTTTCCCTCATACTGTTCTCATGATAGTGAAGATGTCTCATGAGATCTGATGATTTTATAAATGAGAGTTCCCCTGAAGAAGCTCTCCTGACTGCTGCATGTAAAACATGCCTTTCCTCCTCATTTGCCTTCCACCATGATTGTGAGGCCTCCCCAGCCATGTGGAACTGTGAATCAATTAAACCTCTTTTCTTTTTAAATTACCCAGTCTCAGGTATGTCTTTATTATCAGCATGAGAACAGACTAATACAATAGGTAAAAACTTACTAGTGCCATTTTGTTCATTGTTTTCTGGTTGTTTTGTATCATGTTTACACACAACACTTGAGGAGCTTGGAGAGTCTAAGTAACTTGCTCACTAACCACAAAGCCAATAAGTTGTAGTGTGAGGATTTGAAACCAGGCAGGGAGCTTTGTAACTGGTATGCTGGCCTGTTCTACTTTTCTTGCTTGTTACCTTTAGGTGTTCAGATTGTTGAGGGTGAGCAAGCAGCAGAACTGCACTAGATTCCATGTTTGTCTCTTTTCCTAAATTTTGACCTATTTTATTTGTGGTGTTGTCATGAAACTGCAGCTTCTTATCTTCACCTGTCACAAACCTGCTCATAGCCACAGACTTCAAATGCATTGTGCTCTTTGATCTCATTTTTCTATTGCTTCTCAGACTTCATGATCTCTTGCTTTCTCATCTATTTTGGAGTTGTTTCAGAAAGCAAAATTTTCCAAAATTATTTTAAGGCAATTTTATTATGTCATTTATTCACAGGAAACAAAAATAACATTTAGGATTTCTGACACAATTTTAGATAATTTTTTTTCAAATTTTGACAGAAAAGAACTTACTATTTAAATATATTCCTACCTCAATTCTAAAGAAATATTCACTATTTCAAAATGAAATTTAAGACCTTTAAGATTTTTAAATGTTAGAATCATTATTTTTTATATACTAAGAAACATCTGGATAAGCAGAAAGCTAATACAAAAGTGTTTAGTGGCTCTCTAGTAACCCCTAAAATATAGTTGACCCTTGAGCAACATGAGGTTACAGGCACTGACCCCCACCATAACTCCTCAAAAACTTACCTAATAATAGCTTACTGTTGACCAGAATTCTTACTGATGTATAGAGTTGATTAACACAAATATTGTATGTTATATGCATTATGTACTCTGTTCTTACAATAAAGTAAGCTGGGAAAAATAAAATGTTACTAAGAAAATCATAAGAAACAGAAAATATACTTACTATTCATTATGTGGGAAAAGGTCACTATAAAGGTCTTCATCCTCATTATATTCACGTTGAGTAGGCTGAGAGGAGGAAGGGCAAAGTCTGGTCTTGCTGTCTCAGGAGTGGCAGAGGTGGAAAAAATGGAGGAGGTGGAAGAGGAAGCAGGAGAAAGAGACAGTCAGTAGAAATTTATGGAAATACATCATAACTTCCATCTTACTTTTTGCTTTTAAATTTCTCTAAAAAGATTTCTACATGATATCAGTCCTACTTCCCTGCTGGGTTGGTTTCAGTGCCTGTGTCATAGAAGGGTCCTTGAAATAAAATAAAAAAACTCAAAAGCGGTCTTGAATAATTAGAACACTTTTGCCAGATTATCTAATGCCAATTTGTTTCTGGCAGATTCTTCTATGTCTTCTTTCTCATTGTCTGGCACTGGTTTGGAAGCACTCATCTCCATCAAATCATCTTCTGTTAAATCCTCTGGTGTGGTGTCTATTAGCTCTTGAATTTCTCCAAGATCCATAATTTGAAACGTTTACCCCCTACCTTTTTGCTATATCCACAATCTCTTTTATGATATCCTTGATTGGCTCTGCCATAAATCCTGTGAAGTCATGCACAACATCTGGACACAGTTTTCTCCAGCAAGAATTTATTGTTTCAGGCATGATGGCTTTCACGGCTTTTTCTATAACAAGAATACCATCTTCAGTGGTGTAATCCTTCCAGACTTTCATGATGCTCTCACTATTGAGGTTCTCTTGCACAGAACTGACAATTTTTTCCATTCAGTGCTGTGTGTAATGAGCCTTTAAAGTCCTTGTGACCCCCTCATGCAGAGGCTGAATTAAACATTGTGTTTAGGGGCAAGTAGACAACTTCCACATTTTGGTGTTGAACTCATGGGATTCTGGATGGACAGGGGCATTGTCTAATATTCAAAGAACTTTAAAAGGCATTCCTTACTGGTAAGGTACTTCCTGACCCTAAGAACAAAGCATCGATGAAACCAATCCAGAAAAAGTGTTCTCATTATCCAAGCCTTCTTGTACGACCAAAAGTTTGGCAGCTGGTGTTTGTCTTTCCCTTCAAGGCTCCAGGGTTAGCAGCTTTATAGACAAGGGCAGTCCTGATTATAAACCCGACTGCATTTCCAGAAAATAGTAAAGTTAGCCTATCCCTTTCTACCTTAAATCCTGGTGCTCTCTTCCCTTCTTTATTAATAAATGCCCTTTGTGGTATTTTTTTCCAGCATGAGACACGTTCATCTGCATTAAGTACCCTGCCAGGAGATATTCTCTCTTCTCAATGATTTTCTAAATGGCATCTGGGAACTTGTCTGCTGCCTCTTGTTTGACAGAAGCTGCTTCTCCCATTATCTTGAGATTTTTTTTAAAACCAAACCTCTTCCTAAAATTATCAAACTGTCTTTTGCTGGTATTAAATTTTCTAGCTTTAGATCATTCACCTTCTTTTTGCTTTAAAGGGTCAGATAATGATCTTGTTTTTCCTTGACCTATATTAGTGTCTATTCTCATGCCTTTCTTAGACCAACCCTGCATCCACATAAAAGTTGCATTTTCAATACAAGATTAAAAGGTATTTTACAAAAAGTACAAGGGTTGTTTACCTGCTGGCATAGCTGCAGCAATGGCTACATGCATTTCCTTTTCTTTTTTAACAACGGACCTAATGATGGATTTATTTGTCTCAAAATGGTGGGTAATCATAGCTGCAGAGCTCAACCTATGGTACATATCAAGCAATTCAACTGTTTCTTGTAATGTTATGACTTTTCTCTGCTTCTTGGGAGCACTTCCAGCATCACTAGTCATATAGGTCCCATGGTGTTATTCAAGGTTTACAGTATTACACTTAACATTATAAAAAATATGTGAGAATTGAGAGTCATCACTTTTATTGCAATATGCAATTTACTGGAAAGCAAATTGCTCATGTGGATATGATTTTTTATGTGTTAACTCCTGTCTCTGAAACACACACATACACACACACATCCCACTCATTATGACCACATTGAACTCTGCAGTTTATTCCTGAATGTGTCATCTTTTTCAGGCAGGCATATGTTTGAAAACACTTAGTCCTCAGCCTTTTCTTATATTCTCAGAGATCCTGTCCATGTTGTATGACCCAGTTCAAATGTCACCATCTACATGTTTTGATGTCAGTTTCTGCTTACTACGGATTCCCATGAATAGCCATTCTCACTCTATATTGAATTAAACAAAAGAGAGATTTCTGACCAGAAATATATAATTTTGGGGGGAGTTCATTTGAGTTAACTATTTGTCATGAAATCTTTTGTTGCTTTCAAGGCACAACAGTGAAACTGGCTTCTACCTATGCCTATGTCCCATGCTACAGATGGGAAGAAGCACAGTTCATTAAGGTAGGATGTCTGATCTAATATCAGATGAGTAAAAAAAAAATCTGCATTAGAGTGAAAAACGAGCGTGTACTATGACTCAAACATTTGATGAACTTATAGGATTACTGACTGTGCAATTCGTACTGGCACTATCACTGGCTGTTCAGAGATTTATATTTCCTGAAAGGAATTAATAGGTTTAGGAGGGCATTACTGATAAAATTGCAGATACCCAATTCCAAACCTACATAATGGGCATGGAATTAGTGTACATTAAATCACCTCTCATGGTGATTTAATATAAGAGGAGGTGATTGAGTATAAGAGGAATAATGATAATATTAGAATTTTTGAGGATTCTAAAGTACATCAGTGAAGGCAAGATTATGTTATAGTTGTTTTCATTTGGAAAATGAAAAGGAGTAAAAATAAAACATAAACCTTGGAGTCTAAACCCTGATGAAATTTAAGTCTCCCCTGTTCTGGAAAAGAAGAGGAGAAATTTAACATGTATAACAAAATACATTTTCAAATTGCTTCCAACTGATGTGCTTGTCCCACCATTGCATAACTCTGCAACATGTAATAATGTTTTTCTAGACAGTCTCTCACTCTGTCACCCAGGCTGGAGTACAATGGCACAATCATAGCTCACTGTGACCTTGAACTCCTGGGCTCAAGTGATCCTCCTGTCTCAGACTTGAGTAGCTAGGACTAAAGGCGTGAGCCACCATATTCAGCTAATTTTTTTAAAAAAATTTTTCACAGGCAGCATCTTACAATGTTACCCAGGCTAGTCTAGAACTTTTGGCCTCAAACGACTCTCCCACCTTGGCCTCCCAAAGCATTGGGATTACAGGCATAAACCACTGCACCTGGCCCCTGTAATATAAAATTGATGCACCCAAAGATCTTTGGATATATGGGACTATAAGAAGTAATAATAACCAGGTCCTCATAGCATCATGGACTACCTTTTGTTGATTTCTCTCCATTTCCTGAGAGTCTACAGGAACTAATGCCACCATAACTCACATTTTTATTTTCCCTGTGGCAGCACAAGAAATCCAAGCTTTGCAGTGTATGGTTTGATTTGAGATGTCTTAATCTAATCATCATCCATCATCCTCTAATCTGACACATCCTATATGTCTTCCTTCCCTCTCAGACCCATTTTCTTTGCTCCTTGAAACACTCATCTGTGATCAACACAGTCTCATTTATCCTTGTTATCTTTACCTTGACTAAAACCAGGTTATGCTACTTCCCTGGAGGACCTCTTAAATGGAGGCTGTTTGTTCTATTTCTTTCTCATCTGTCCCAGGACCAGGTATTGCATTAGGAGATCCCTTGCTTCCCGCTGCTGCTTTTAAATCATTTCATTTCCTTCTTCCCTTCATTCTTCCCAAATGCAAGGTCTTTCAACTTTCATTTCATGCTATACTCTGCCCTTTATTGCTGCTCTCTGGACTTCGTGGTCACTGTCCCTCATACACTGAAAACTCACATACCTCCACCTCTAGCCCTTTGTATTCCTGATGACTTGAGCATCCAAGGGAGTGATACATACAGCACTGGTCAATCATTTCTTTACCTGCCACACATACAGCAATCTTTAATTTCAATAGCCTTAGCCACTCATTCCCAAATAATGCCTGGATCACGCACATTATCATGAGTAAATACACCCATGTCTGAAATCCTGATTTCAAGTACTTCCCAATTTTTCTGTCTTTTCTTTACTTTCAGCTCACAGAAACAATTCTTCCGCCATATTAAAAACTCTAATCCAATTCACTTGTTCCACCACTTTTTTTATTCATTATTCTCTCCTGTCTTTACTTTCTTCCTCCTATTTCTTGATGCACTATTTCAATCACTCACTTCTAAACACACTAGGTTACTTTACCTAATACACTCAAACCCTCTTGGGATCCAGATTTCCACCTTCTTTATGCCTATGAATTTTATGGAATAAAATGATATAAATGGGTTGACTGGTTTTATTTTAAATTACCAATTGTACACTTAAAAGCGTACTTTCTGAGAATGATAGTTTCCAGCTTCATCCATGTCCCTACAAAGGACATGAACTCATCCTTTTCTATGGCTGCATGGTAGTCCATGGTGTATATGTGCCACATTTTCTTAATCCAGTCTATCGTTGTTGGACATTTGTGTTGGTTCCAAGTCTTTGCTATTGTGAATAGTGCCACAATAAACATATGTGGGCATGTGTCTTTATAGCAGCATGATTTATAATCCTTTCTCAGCAAACTATCGCAAGGACAAAAAACCAAACACCGCATGTTCTCACTCACAGGTGGGAATTGAACAATGAGAACACATGGACACAGGAAGGGGAACATCACATACCAGGATTGTTGTGGGGTTGGGGGAGGGGGGAGGGATAGCATTAGGAGATATACTTAATGCTAAATGATAAGTTAATGGGTGCAGCACACCAGCATGGCACATGTATACACATGTGACAAACCTGCACGTTGTGCACATGTACCCTAAAACTTATAGTATAATGATAATTAAAAATAAAATCAAATGAAAGTTAAATTAAGAAAATAAGTTAGCCAGTACAGACACAAAGAAGATAATTCCATATAAAATAAACAATATATATTCAATCCCTGAGTAAAAGAAAGACTACGTATTGAGAACTGGAGGGCCAGTATGGACAGAGAGAAAAAGGGAACTCGTCTGAGGTAGGTCAAAGGGAGAGGGCAAAGGAAAAATAAAACAAAGCGTGCTTTCTAATGTGTGGTTTTGCTCTCTTTTCATAGTAAATTGTATCTACCTTTCCAAGGAAACGATTTTAAACCTTCTTTCTTTTTCAAACCCTTCACAACTCCCCTCACCACAAAAACACACACATACACGCATATCCCACCTAATAATCTTCATACTCTCGTACTTCATTGAAAAACTAGAAATTGTTATTTATTTTAAATTAACTCAACACATTTTATTGGAAGGAAACTGTCTTATTTTCACACTACCAAATTGTCCTGCTTGCAGGTATATGGATCTGGTGCTGCTCCTAGTCAATAAAAAAACTATCCCTGCTCCAGTCAACCAGGACAGTACCCTCCACTGGTGCTCCAGATCTCATTCTCCCTTGTCCTCGCAAGGATTTTGCCTCTATAATCATCTTATATCTTCTTTATCAATATTGCTTTCCTTTTTATTGTATTATCCTCACTAGCCTCTAAAATGTGTTTACTATGCCTTATTTTTAAAAAGATAAGTCTCCATTTCTCACTAGATACGGCTCATTACTCTGCTTAGTGTCATAGTGATGGCAGCAGAGGCCCATCTGGAGCAGCTGCTGTGGAGATGTCACCTGCAGTGGGGAAGGTGTGGCTGGGGCTGGGTGCTCTGCGGAGCCCATGGGGGTTGGGAACAGGAGAGAGCCCTGCTCCCTGTTGAGTTGACAGTGTGAGAGCCCCATGCTCCCAGGTGCAACTGCAGCTGCGCAGCCACCGCTCGGGATCCAGGCATCCCTGCACTCTAGGGAGCACATGAAGCCTCCTGCCCCTGCATGCTTGGAAGTGCCTGCTCCCCTTCCCTGGCCTCTCCTGTTCCCGGCACCTGCTCCAGCGCAAAGCAAAGTTGTAGCTGAGCCCAGGTGTTGTTGCGACCTGGCCAGGTGTGCCCGCACTCAGGGCAGTGCTGACACACCAGCCCCCTGCCGCCTCAGCCCCCTCTGAAGCTTTGAGTACCAACAAGCTCAGGGAGGGAGCTCGGGTGGGGCCTGAGGGCGGCTTGACGTGGACCTGAGGGCGCCTCTCAGCATGGACAGCCTGGGTGTGTGGACAGCATGTTGATGGCAGTGGGAGGCAAACAGGTTCCTAGGCAGGAAGGGGCAGGTACCCAGTGAAACCCCACCTTCAAGCCAAGCCAGGGATGGCCTGAAGCCTGGGAGCTTGGCTGCCAGTTCTGGGTGGAGTGGTGACCTAGAGTGAGAATTTGTGGTTCCTTTTCCAGGCCTGCCCATGGCCACCCATGGACCAATCAGCACCCACTTCCTCCCTTCTGAGCCCATAAGAACGCCAGACTCAGCTAGACTCACTTTTCAGGATGACCTGGCTGTGGAGAGGAGTTACCCACTTTGGATGTCCAGGGAGCTGTTCTGTTGTTCAATAAAGCTTCTCTCTGCCTTACTCACCCTCCAGTTGTCTGCATAACTTTATTCTTCCCAGAAGCGGGACAAGAACTCAGGACTCGTTGAAGAGCGAAAAGAGCTGGAACATGTTACTGAGTGGCTCACCAAGCTGCCGGTGATGACATGCTTTCTGACTTAGGGAGTAAAGAATGGCAGCCCTTCTGGGAGCCCAGACCTTGAGGTTCATTGAGTCAGGGCTGTGACTCACTGTAGTAGCCTCTTTGGGGCTCTGAGGTTCCTGCTGTTTCCCAGCTCTCAAGCACCACCACCTCCAGAGGCTGGTGCCTGCAGCAGAGGCTGCATGAGATATGTCTGGTCCAGCCACAGCCTCACATGGAGCCGACACCTGTGCCAGAGCCTGGAGCTGCCCTCCCCACCACAGCAGCCAGTGTGCCTGGCTGTGGACAGTGGCCAGACCCGGTACTGGATCACCCACACAACCCTCACCACTCTGGGCCTGGCTTGCCCTTGGCAGGCATAGGATCCAGGCTGGTAGCATGAGCCGACCGCAGCCTGCCAAACTGAGTGGGTGGAATGACCTCAGCATGCACAAGCAAAAACCCAAGCAGATGCACTGCCGGCCACAGAAGTTTCTGGCTTGCAAAGTGACACCCTAAGGATCATGTGACAATAGCAAAGTCTCTTAAATAAATAATCTAGAATTGTCATATCCACATCCTCACCTCCCATTCAGATTCTGATCCATTCAAATCTCACTTTCTTCCCCACCGCACTACTGAAACTTTTATTCTCAAGGTCACCAAAATCATCCCGCTACCAATTCCATTGGACTATATCTCTGTCTTCTCTCTTGATTTCTCAATGATGTTACACACAGCAGCTCTTCTGTATTTCTTAAAACACTCTCCTTTCTTGTCACTCTTGACACCACTGACTCCTGTTTTCTCTTTTTAAAAAAATATCTCAAGCTTCTCCCTTCCATTTCTTACACAATTTATCTTACTCCTCCAATATCTTCTTCAACTCTTTATGCTGGAATTCCTAAACTGCCTTTCCTGAAATCTATTCTTTTTTACAACTATACTGTGTCCCTAGGTGTTTTCACCTGATAATTTTTATGTTTTATGTTGATATTGCTAGGCCAGATCATTCATTGAGCTGCATATTTACATATACAACTGTCTATATGATGGATGCCTCAAAGTTATGTCCAAAATGTACAAACCTACAATATCTGTTTCTCATACAATCTTCCTCATTTCAGTTAATGCCATCACCATTGATCCAAGCAAGCAAGCCAAATCTATCAGACTATCTTCTTCCAGTTCACTGTAGGTTATTTAATTTTTATCTTTTGTGTCTTATTTCAAATGTTATCTTTTCAGAGTCTTCTCTGACTGTCCCATATAAAATAAACTCCTTATCTCCTTTCATATCTTTTTGTGTATGTGCTTCACAAACATTTTTGCAGTCTATATTATTTTCTCTTTTCAGCACTAGAATCATTGCCAATTGTGAGCAGATTTCTCTTATCACTATATCTGTATCAGATAGTGTACGACCTGACATATAGTAGGCACTTAAATCTTTGTAAATTAAATAGAAAAAAATAAAATTCCAAAACATATCTCATAATAATTTCACATAATTATACATTATAATTAACCGGATTAATGGATTAAATTTATTATACACAGGTCTAGCCAGGACATTACGATAGAGAACAAGGTGTATTACTAGTCCCATCCCACCCAATGAACACATCATGCTTGTAATAGAATTGTTGAAATACCATTAAAAACATTCAAACTCTATTTCTAAAATGAATTATGGCTTTCTTTCATTTGTCTCTTCCATTACTTCTTATTCCTTTTCTAAATCTTTAGTTATGTAGACATAGTTTTGCTGTATAATTTAAATTCTGGTTTCAGTTACTTGAATTAATGCTCCAGTTTTACTTCTTGGATTTGGCTTAGGCATTTCTATAGAACACAATACACCTGGGCATAGTTTTCCATAGAAGTTCATTTCTGCCTTATTTATAATCAGGCACTTGCTATCATTTCTACATCCCATAAACATAGAAAACAGAGTCACACAATCTCTCTAGATCTGGGAAATTCCCAGCAAGACCTCTCTTCAGCCAGCCTTCGATAGGAAGTTTTTTTTTAAGAATTAAATTTAATTGTTACAGACACAAGCACAATCATATTAATTAAAAATAATGGTGAATATAAATTATTTAACTGAAATGACTTGTTTAAGTAAAGGTGCACAATGAAATTTCAATTCAGAATTGGCCTTTGTTAAGGTGTAATAATTTTACAAAGACTAGCTATTAATCTTTTGTGGAAAGCTGAAATTTTTTTATCCTAACTTTAAATGCAGTAATGACTTTTAGACTCAAGGATTTGTAAAACCTTGAATTCATACTAGAAAAAAATGTAGAAATTCATTAATGGTGATATCCACATATATTTAACACTTTCTAGTTGTACATGAAACATATCCAAGTGCTTTTCAGGATAATCTAAAGTCTAGGACTATTTGTAAAAGCTGGTTTTGGCTTTTAAAATTATATTTTAAGCAGGTTCTAAGGGAGAATTGTAAAGTGTAGGAAAAAGTGACTAAGGAAGATGATATATCCTCCCCTCTGAGCTATGGTGAGTGTGGCATTTGTCGTATTGATACAGTAAAAATAATAAAGCAATAATCTTTCAAAGATGTTTCACTATTCCATGGAAAGAAGTTGAATCTATTGAAAGAGCTAGAACTGGCTAGTCCAACAGGAACTCTAAAGTTTTATTTTTGGTAGCGCCAAGGAGGTCTGGGAAATTCTCTGTTAGGTACAGAGAAGGTGATTGACAGAAAACACATGAGCTCTTCAATAGACATTACCAGTGTTTGAAAATCCTTCGTGAAATGAGTGCTTGTGGCATCCAACCCAGCAATGGCAGGGCATGTGAATGTGTGAAGGTGGGCAGGGGGAAACTGGTAATGGTACCATGATGAGAAATCAACAATTGCCTGAGAAATTGCTAACAGAGGAGGAGGGCAGTGTAGTTAGCAACAGATTTTTGACTGATATTAAAAGTAAACTTGGGAACTTAAATGAAATCTTAGGTCTGTTCCTTTGTTGACATTAGATAGTATTGCATATTATTATTGGAATTTTTTTGTATCTTAGAGAAGCAATGAACTATTGTTTGGATGAGTTTTTGTTAGCTTTTGAGATGGGGGCTCAAATAACTATATCCTTCTATATCAGGGGTTCTCCTGATATAAGATTCACCTAGATGTGTGGATGACTTCCAAGTTAGCACAAGTAAGGAAACAAAGTAAGTTGAATTACGAAGTTTAACTTTTTGAAACTGTGGAGTTACATTGCAATGCATTGTCATTCAGAAAAATGAAAAAATTTCTGAAAGTCTGTTTGAAATCAAAGTCTATCTTAGAGTTGTTAAAAATAAAATGAACTACAAAAAGGTCAGTTTATGTTGAATTTAGAGTATTTTAAGTTTCCAGGGAAACAGAACATATAGAAATGAAAAGCAGATGTTACTAAATTGACACTCTGGAAAACTCCCAAGAGGCTTAATCCTCTGCAAGGTAAGATTGCTTGCCCCAAAACTTTATGTGCCAATTTTTTTTGCAGTGTGAGTTTTGACAACTACACTGTTCCCAGAACAAACTTATACATTATTATGATATCCTAATGCTTTTGTTATTACCGTCTCTTACAGTGCCCACTATTGCTTTGCTGCCAAGTAAGAGCAGCATATATATCTATTATTTCTTCCAGAAAAAAAAAATCAGTCCAAATTTAGTACTGGAAAATTCACATGAAAATATGTAATTTTTCATTACGTATTTAATTTGCTATTAAATTCACATTGGTTAGGTTTAACTGAAACATAAAATCTTATATTTTTAGCCCATAGTCACTTCCCTTTACTTTAAAATATTTTCAGCAGAAACAGGAGTAGAAAACAGAGTCAGGTCAATAAATCATTTGGATTCCGAATTCTGTAGTAAATTTTGAATTATACAGATATTAACTAATCAATTCTAACAGTTTTTCTGAGACTACTGAACATAATATTCTACAGTGTGTGAGTTGCTCCATGGTGAGACAGTCTTAGAGGTTTGTTTGTTCTTTCCCACCACAGAGACACTGTTTCACATATAACAAACACCTTAAAACCATCAACGTCTGTGTTCAAAGACATTGCTATAGGAAGCCTAATTGGTGTGTGGATGCAAAGTTAAGACCGTCATTTATTTCTGCTCTTTGCCCACGTGAAATCTGTTCGTTCTGTCCTATGTACTTTCAGTGCCTATTTGCAGCATGGCCTCCTGGTCTGCGCAAAATTTTCCTGAGGTCTGAGGCCAATGCAGCAGCTCTGTTTTTTACAGCCTAGCAGATGGGCAGCAGCCAGATGTAGTTGGTTTTTGGCAGCCATATTTTCCACATTGCTTGGTGGTATACCTTATACACATGGAGGTTGATAGTTGGCATATATGTTCAGTTACTATAGAGTAGCATTTTTCAATCTTGCACTATTGACGTTTTGGACTTGGTAATTATTTATTCTGGGGAGATGTCCTCTGCATTGCAGGATATTTAGCAACATTCTGGATCTCTGTGCACTAAATGCTAGTACTACCACTCATCCAAGTTGTGACAACCAATGTCTTCAGGTATTTCTAAGTGTCTCCTGGGAGCAAAAGCTTTCCCCACTTGAGAAGTACTGCTGGAGACAAAGGGAAAATGAAGAGGCTTTGTGGCAGACAAGTGTTATTTAGGAGAATATAGCTGGTGGCACTGGGTAAGATATGAGGGAGAGGGGACATAAACCAAAGAAGAGGTTTGGAAGGAAAAGAGCCCATATTACAGTGACCACTTAGGAAACAAAATGAGTTGTCTTTGACTTTGCTTCAGTAAATGTTTATTAAGTTGTTACTATGAACTAAGCACAGTGTCTATTGCTGTAGATATTTAGACCAGTGATGCATATATTTGCTTGCAATCTGGTAGGAGAATTAGAAAAAAAAAACTTAATTACAGTCATGTATGAGCTGCAGAAGTGAAACTTAACACAGTTGATTCAAAAGAGAAGAGAGGCTGGGTGTGGTGGCTCAAGCCTATAATCCTAGCACTTTGGGAGGCAGAGACAGGCAGATCCCTTGAGCTCAGAAGTTTGAAACCAGCCTGGGCAACACAGAAAATCCCCTTATCTACAAAAAATACAAAAACTTAGCTGGGCATGCTGGCATGCACCTGTAGTCCCAGCACTTGGGGGGCTGAGGCGGGGTGATCACTTGAGCCAGGGATGTTGAGGCACAGTGAGCCAAAATCGCACCACTTTGTTCCAGCCTGGGTGACAAAGTGAGACCCTGTCTAAAAAATAAAATAAAAAAATCAAAACCCAAAAATCAAACAAACAAAAAACGGTGGGGGGAAGAGAGACAGGTGACAAGAAAGGGTACCCAGAAGATTGCCCTACATGTTGAAGGTCAAAGAAGAGTTTATCACATTTAGAAAGGCGTGGGAAGAATATTGTACTTAAAGAGAGACAGACAGTCTGATAACAGGTAAACAGGCAGAGAGAGGGAAAATACAAGAAAATGATGCATTTAGTGGACTATAAGTAACACGACCATGCTGTGCAAAGATGTTTAATAACAAAGAGAGAAGCTAGAGAAGAGGTCAGAGACGAATTATGATGAGCTTTGGGAAGTAATTTAAGTTTTACCTATAGAACATATGTAGAATTTTGAGCTAAAGAATGATACAATAAAATTGATGTTTCAGAAAATAACTCAGGAAGTCATGAAGAGAAAATACTGGAGTTGAGAATAGACAAGAGGCACAAAACTTGGAGGTTAGTATAGATATCCACATAAAGTAAAAATTAAAGAAAATGTGAGAAACAGGATAAAAGTAGAGAAACACTGGGGAGTAATTGCAACAATCCAGCACCACCTCTCCCAAAATAATACCTCAGCTAAGGTGTAAGTGGAGAGAAAGAAGAGGAGATATATTATGTAGATGAGTATAGACAGAATCCAGAGAAAAGGGCTGTGGTAAGTGATAAAGAAGGAAAACTACTTGTATAATTCAGGTTTCCTACTGAAGTGATTAATTGTATGGTAGACTGATATATCAAGTGAAAAGGAAAAAAGAAAAATCAGTTTGTTAGGAATCATGATAAAATCAGTTTTGGATATGTTAAACAAGTCATCTAGAGGGTATTCAAAGGGAAATGTGCAATGGGTAGTTGAATATTTGGTTGAAAATTCAGCAAAGACATCTTGTTTGGAGATGTGTATCTGTAAACCATTTGTCAATAAATGATCACTGAAGCCAGAGTTATAAAGAATATTACTTTGAAAGAATGAGAATAGAGCAAAGATGGAAAGACATCACCCAGCTAGAAAGCAGAGCAAAGCCAAGAGTTGAATCAAAGCATGTGAATCCATATTTGGGGCTCTGAGCCACTGTATGGTCTTGACTCTGATTTTAAACACCTATCCATAATTCCTTCTTATAAATTACTCCACCATCATGCTATGTGGGGCCTTTCCTCTATCCCCTTAGGAGGAACAATAATACTTCTTAGGGCATCACTATTCCCTGTACATACTTGTATTGTAGCACTCAATAGGCTTCATTGCATTTTATTTTACATTAGATATTGCTTTTTGAATAGAAAAATCATTCTGTAATCAGCTTGTATTTCCGGTACTTAACAGAATGGTTGTATGTACTAGGTGCAATAAAGCTACCTTTTGTTGATTTCAAAGCACCTAGTATATACAACCATGCTATTATTCTACATTTGTTGAAAGAAATGTAAATAATACAAGTGGATCCGCAAGAAATAAGTTAGATTAAGAGTGACATGTTTTTTATAAGCTCATTCTGTTTGCCATGACTTAAAAGGTTAACTAGTCTTAAAATATTTTATACTTATGCTTATTTTAAAGTTAAATCGTATACCCAGCCACAAACTTATTATTCACCCCATATCCTCATTTTTCACTGTATGTTGCTAACACTGCCACCATTAAAGCCAAACTACAAAATTCAGAAGAGAGACAACTTTGGAAAGCAGGCCTAAGAACAAACAGGCTGTCTAATTGGATCTCCTCATCTTTTACAAATAAAATTCTAGGAAACAGCAAAAGAAATAAGATCTAACTTCATTTAAAGTTAACGTTTATAACAATAATATCATCTCTTAATTTATAATTTGGGGTAATAATAATTCAGTCTATTTTTTTGTTGGTGGTGATATGTATTTTATTGTGAAAATTTGCAAAAGTAGACTGATATGCTTACCTATAAAGAAGCATAAAGCATGTAATTTTCACTCGTTTTAAGGATATTATGAAAATCACTATACATATTAGTTCTTAAATTATCATATACATATATGTGTGCGTATTAAAGTTCTTTAGACATCACCTGTGAGTTACAGCTGATAGTAATGTCTTAAAATTTCCTGATAATTTTTCTCTTCTGGAGGCATAAACCAAATTATATTCCCCCAGGGCGCTGATCATATAGATTATAAAACATGAAAATGTTAATGCAAATTGGGCTTTACAGTAATGCCAATAACCTAATATAAATAAATACCATCAGTACTAGCAAATCACTCACTGATATGTAACTTGGTTTGTGAGATTTTGTCTCATTATATTAGAGTTGAGTTGCTCCTAAAGAAGATAAGATTCTATACCTAGAAAACCCCGTAGTCTCTGCATAATAGCTCCTAGATATAAGAAATAACTTCAGCAATTTTTCAGGCTACAAAGTCAATGTACAAAAATCAGTAACATTTCTATACACCAACAACATCCAAGCTGAGAGCCAAATCAAGAATGCAATCCCATTCACAACAGCCACAAAAAGAATAAAACATCTAGGAATACAGCCAATCAAGGAAGTGAAAGAGCTCTACAACAAGAACTGCAAAACATTGTTGAAAGAAATCAGAGATGACACAAATGAATAGAAAATCATTCCATGCTCATGGATAAGAAGAATCAATATCATTGAAAAGTCTATACTACCCAAAGCAATTTACAGATTCAATGCTATTCCTATCAGACTACCAATGATATTCTACACTGAACTAGAAAAAAACTATTTTAAAGTTCACATGGAACCAAAAAAGAGCCCAAAAAGCCAAAGCTATCCTAAGCAAAAAGAACAAAACGAGGAGCATCACATTACCAGACTTCAAACTATACTACAAGTCTGCAGTAACCAAAACAGCATGCTACTGGTAGAAAAACAGACACATTGACAAATGAATCAATATAAACAGCCGAGAAATAAAGCAGCACCCACACCTACAACCATATGATCTTCGACAAAGTTGACAAAAAGAAGCAATGGGAAAAGGACATTTTATTCAATAAATGGCACTGGTATAACTGGCTAGCCATATGCAGAAAATTGAAACCAGAACCCTTCCTTACGCCATATACAAAAATCAACTCAAGATGGATCAAAGACCTCAATGTGAAACCATAAAAACCCTTGAAGAAAACCTAGGAAATACAAACCTGGACAAATGCCCTGGCAAAGATTTCATGGTGAACATGTCAAAAGCAATTGCAACAAAAACAAAAATTGACAAATGGCAACTAACTAAACTAAAGAGCTTCTGCACTGCAAAAGAAACTGTCAATAGAGCCACAGGCAATCTAATGAATGGGAGAAAATATTTGCAAACTTACACATCCAAAAAAGGCCTAATATCCAGTATCTATAAGGAACTTAAATTTACAAGAGAAAAACAACCCCATTACAAGGTGGGCAAAGGACATGAACAGACACTTTTCAAAAGAAGATATACATGCAGCCAAAAAGCATATGGAAAAATGCACAACATCACTAAGCATTAGAGAAATGCAAACAAAAACCATAATGCGATCCCATCTCATGCCTGTCAGAATAGTTATTATTAAGAGTCAAAAATAACAGATGCTGTCACGGTTGCAGAGGAAAGGCAATGCTTATATATAGCTGGTGAAAATGTAAATTAGTTCAGTCACTTTGAAAAGCAATTTGGCAATTTCTCAAAGCACTTAAAACAGAATTACCATTTACCTCACCAATCCCATTATTGAGTATATACCCCAAGGAATATATCTCATTCTACCATAAAGACACATGCATGCATATGTTCATTGCAGCACTATTCACAATAACAAAGACATGAAATCAACCTAAATAGCCATCAACAGTAGACTGCATAAAGAAAATGTGGTACATATACACCATGGAGTACTATGTAGCTGTAAAAAAGAATGAGATCATGTCTTTTGTGGGAACCTGGATGGAGCTAAAGGCTGTTATCTTTAGCAAACTAATGCAGAAACAGAAAACCAAATACTGCATGTTTTCAATTATGAGTGGAAACTAAATGATGAGAACTCATGAACACAAAGAAGGGAACATCAAACTCTGGGGCCTACTTAAGGTTGGAGGGTGAGGACTGAAAAAGTACCTACTGGGTACTATGTTTATTACCTGGGTTACTAATAATTTAAAAAAAAAACAACACTGGAAGTAGATACTACAAGTTTTAGATAGTGCAACAGTGCAAGTTGTAGGTAGTGCAAGTACCAGTAGTAGATAGTGCAAGACTCATTTTGGAAGGTAGTCTTGGAACCACTTAATCTCTGAATCCTAATAAAAAAGATCAAGTAAGAGCAAATGTTATCCCTCTGTTTTTATAAAATATGTTTTCTGTGAGCTTTACTAAATAATTATAGTGACTATGCATAATCATATTCTAAAAATATATATCCACTACATATACATATAAAATTCCTACAGACACCCAGTGTAGCGAGTGTGACCTTATTCTCTTAAGGTACTGAAGTGGCTTCCATTAAAATCAGAATTGGATCAAGTATGAAGTCTGGGCATCATTCATGAAGATGATGCAATGCACCTATAGTCAGTTGGGCATGTGCTTTGAGTTGTTTTTCTAGTTGTGATGATAGATTTGAACTGATTCCTCTGCGCTTTCTAATCCACTCTGTTTTGTGACCAAAGACACATATTTTAGGGACGGCTCGCTGAAGCTAGTGGTAAAGTCTGTGGCAATAAAAGAGAGGAATTCAAACTGGCCAAACCCACAGCCTTGTCTTCATTAATACTATGCTCCTACTAATGGAGCTAACTGGTGGCAGACACAATACTTAGCACTGCACACATTTTGAGAGATTTCTATAGTGGCCCATCAGATACCCACGGAGCACTAGAAAATCCTCATTTATTTGCATTGAGGCCAAAGAAGGCTGTATATAGTAGCTTGTCTTTTCTTAAACATCTATCAGAATGGCCTGTCACTTGCCACGTTTATGGCTAAATAAGGCTCAAGTCATTGGGCCCCACTTCTGATATGAGCTTATTATCAGTGGAAGAATGAAAGCAGATGATTCCATCATCTTTTAAAGTAGTGGCATGAGGTGATACTGACATCATGTAAGACCTGGGTTTAAACCACCTTACCCTCCAACAATTATTTATTGAAAAAAATTAATGCTCTTAGAAATTTACATAAGTTTTTCGGAAGGGGCTCATTCTAAAAATATTCAATTGGGGGCTTCTTGAAAAATGCTTTGCCTTTAAAAAAAAAATGTTATACTCACGTGCTTATCGTAAAACAAGTCTGAGGTGAAAACAGGGACTAAATTATCTTAACCCAGAGATTCTCAGCATTGTATATAAATTGCAATCAGCTGGGAGGCTTTAACGATCACTGATGCCTCTTCCAAGTGTTTTGGGTGTGGTCTGGGCCTGGGGAATTTCAAAAACTCCCCAGGTGATTCTAATGTTCAATCACAGTGTAGACTGCTGCTTTGAAATTTAGGGGAGAGAGTAACAAGCTGCACTATTACTCAATATTTTGCATTTGGCAGAGAGCTTTCTGATTTCCCATTAATTTAATTAATTAACACTATATCTATATGTACATCCCACATGAAATTGTATCAGTGGTAGAATCTATTTGGGATTTCTCTAAACATTCTTTTTTTTTTTAAGAGAGAAAATGACTGGCATTCACTAAATAAATGCAAACTGCTGTGAAATCTGTTAGGATTTAAATTTCAGGACTGAAATCTCAAGTTAGATCCAAATATTAGAAGCATGATATTTAAGTATTATATATAGGTTAATCCATTGTCAATGGCTTCCTGCCACTTGTTTCCTAATGCTTTTTTAGAGGGAATAAGTGAACCGAATTTTTCAGCTGAAAACCTGTTACTTCATTGCCAGCATTTTCCACTAGGCAGCTTGGTGGTTATGAATTCTCATCATCTTCTGTTTCAGGAAGCTAAGAGTTTACCACACCATTTTTAATAGGTTTGCTAATTTTAATAAGAAAATAAAAAGTAATTAAGATGCAGTGATGATACCTTAAATAGGGCATTTTTATGTAATGATGATGTCAAGCTCCGTATAAAAAATATATTCCTATCACTTATTTATATTTTTTATTTAAAATATAAATAAATATATTTTATTTATGGCATTTTTATGTAATGATGATGTCAAGCTCTGTACCAAAATATATCCCTATGAATTACTTAATTTTTATTTAAATTCCTAACTATCCATGAGAATTAAATGTTCTTGTTCTTGTCTGCTAGATGAATACATTGGTGATTGAGAAGATTAAGTCAAAAATCCAGTAATTTTCCTCCCTATAGTATGCAATACAAAAAAAAATCTGATAGCTTAATTTTAACATAGACGCTGTAGTGCATCATACTGCTTTATTCTTTTTAATAGAGAAGTCCATTAAAGAATTTATTGGCTTAAAAAGTGGTACATTTTTATATCAACTTAAGGAGTTTAAAGGCCTTGAAGAATATCTATTTTAATTGTTTGGCCCAGAGCTTTATCTTGTATGATATCATTAAAAGGCACTGACTGTTTAAAATGATAGGGAACTCACTACCTCTTTAAATATCCCATTTCGCCTTTAGAATTGCTTGAAAATTCCTCTTTCTATTGAGCCAAATTTATTTCCTAGTACTTTCCATCTATATTTGTACTTGTTATGTCTTTATGGGCCTGCAGACCTAGAGTTTTAGTGCTTTCCAAGTGACAGTTTTTCAAATATTTTAAAACAAAACTATGCCCTTTTTAATTCTCTTTATTGGAATTAACATGGATTGTGTTGGTAATTATACAGCTATTCACAAAGTTTATTGGTTTACCATATATTCACCACTCTAGAAGATAACTCCTGAAGTCTTATGCCCCTAACTCCTGTGTCTCTTTAGATCACAATTAAATTCCCAAATCTTAAGACAGTGGATATACTCAAAACATATTGTTAAATAAAATAAATGAAGTGAGGTGGACTATATTTTTGTTTCCATATACTTAATCCTCCTTGCTGTGAGAAGGTTGCACATCCCTTTGTTGCCACTTGACTTCAGTGCCTTCTGTGAAGGCATCATGCCTGACCATTGATGTAGTGCATGTGCCATGTCTCAGCAGAGGTTCCAGAGGCCTTGCCTGGTTCCATCAGCTCTCTTGCTCTTTCTCCCAGCCACGTGTCTGGCATAACCCAGTAGAGGCTGCTCTTGTGCTTGGATCCAGGAATGAAAAAGACCTGCAACCTATCCCAGCCAGGAGCTGCACCAGATCCCAGACTGCTGTTATAATAGATGTAAGATTTTATATATATGTGTGTATGTGCATATATATATATATATATATATATATATGCACATACACACACACCTATATATATACATACACACATATATATGTAAATGTATATGTGTGTATATACAGTGTACAATGCAGCAAAACTAATGAGTTAATTGCTAAATCATGTCTGCTTAATTACCAAATTACTTGATTTCCAATTAAAAAGTTATAATGTCTCACTTTTTGACAATAAAGATATTTACTTCATTTCCTGTCTTCGATTATCTTTCCACAAGTTTTCCAGTCTAACCGATAGTTATTTAGCAATCTATTTTGCAATTCTCTAAGTATCTTGAGAACTTGGCCTCTCTTAAAGGACAGATAATTATCACCAGAACAACTAAAATGGTAGTCCTCTCTTACCAATGTTTGTTTTTATGCTTTTCAGCATGAAGAAAATTTTACTCAAGAGGGAAATTAAAGCAATTAAAAAAGAGAGTCAATTTACTTTCTTTTTATTATTCTTTATCATTAGACTATCCAGATATATCCAAAAACCATAAAAGTAATTATGTGCTTTGCATCCATAATCCCTGTCCTAGAGATTTACCCTACAACAGTATATACATGAAAAAATATTCTATGGAGAATGATGCAATTCACACTATACATAATAACATGTAAGAAAAATACAATATAGAAATTAATGTAACTCTCTTTATAAGAAAATGGTTAAGAAAATTGTGGAGTTTTAACTTCATACAGACCTAATTTGATGGTTACACTGTAACCACTTATTAAACTGCCATGAATGCATCTTAAAATTCCATTAAAATTCACCTATAATGAAATAATCACACTATAATATTGACTTTCTAGCCTTAAGATTGTTGCTTGTAGCATTGCCCAAGCTATTTTTTCCTATGGATGTGCTTTATGAAACCTCTAGGTCTCAAGGAGAGTCCTGGTATCTTACTCATTTATGCATCCTCACTTCATGACACAAGAAAACTAAATAAACTAATTGGAAATAGGAGATCCCTGTGGATTTGGAGATGAGTGTCCAATGCATCCATGGTGTTTTGCCCTTGGAGGAAGCCTGCTACTGTCATGGTAATTGCTTCTGTGGGTTGAGGGGGACTCTCACTGAAGCTCCCATCCTTCCCAGTCCCTTCCCACCCATAGTGAACCCCCTCCCTAACACCTATTTGAATGGTTAGGAAACATGCCTTTTCAGTAAATGATATGTGACTTCCATGCACATGTCTCATAATGAATGTGGATAAGACCTGTGACTGTAATCAATTTTTTGAAAAATCTTATTTATCTGTTGTCTTGCCTGGATTGTATACTTACTCATTTGAGTCAGAC